>NC_083736.1:5702125-5939419 GCF_028564815.1 Eubalaena glacialis | reverse complement strand
TGCAGCTGAGTAATCGGGGGAAGCCTGGAAAATGAAGAGCTTGAAACACAGACATCAGCCAAGGCCAATGACGCCAACCAGGACCAAGCACCGTGCAGCTGAGTAATCGGGGAAGCCTGGAAAATGAAGAGCTTGAAACACAGACATCAGCCAAGGCCAATGACGCCAACCAGACCAAGCACCGTGCAGCTGAGTAATCGGGGAAGCTTGGAAAATGAAGAGCTTGAAACACAGACATCAGCCAAGGCCAATGACGCCAACCAGGACCAAGCACCGTGCAGCTGAGTAATCGGGGAAGCCTGGAAAATGAAGAGCTTGAAACACAGACATCAGCCAAGGCCAATGACGCCAACCAGACCAAGCACCGTGCAGCTGAGTAATCGGGGAAGCCTGGAAAATGAAGAGCTTGAAACACAGACATCAGCCAAGGCCAATGACGCCAACCAGACCAAGCACCGTGCAGCTGAGTAATCGGGGAAGCCTGGAAAATGAAGAGCTTGAAACACAGACATCAGCCAAGGCCAATGACGCCAACCAGACCAAGCACCGTGCAGCTGAGTAATCGGGGAAGCTTGGAAAATGAAGAGCTTGAAACACAGACATCAGCCAAGGCCAATGACGCCAACCAGACCAAGCACCGTGCAGCTGAGTAATCGGGGGAAGCCTGGAAAATGAAGAGCTTGAAACACAGACATCAGCCAAGGCCAATGACGCCCAACCAGACCAAGCACCGTGCAGCTGAGTAATCGGGGAAGCCTGGAAAATGAAGAGCTTGAAACACAGACATCAGCCAAGGCCAATGACGCCAACCAGACCAAGCACCGTGCAGCTGAGTAATCGGGGAAGCCTGGAAAATGAAGAGCTTGAAACACAGACATCAGCCAAGGCCAATGACGCCAACCAGACCAAGCACCGTGCAGCTGAGTAATCGGGGAAGCCTGGAAAATGAAGAGCTTGAAACACAGACATCAGCCAAGGCCAATGACGCCAACCAGACCAAGCACCGTGCAGCTGAGTAATCGGGGAAGCCTGGAAAATGAAGAGCTTGAAACACAGACATCAGCCAAGGCCAATGACGCCAACCAGACCAAGCACCGTGCAGCTGAGTAATCGGGGAAGCTTGGAAAATGAAGAGCTTGAAACACAGACATCAGCCAAGGCCAATGACGCCAACCAGACCAAGCACCGTGCAGCTGAGTAATCGGGGAAGCTTGGAAAATGAAGAGCTTGAAACACAGACATCAGCCAAGGCCAATGACGCCAACCAGACCAAGCACCGTGCAGCTGAGTAATCGGGGAAGCCTGGAAAATGAAGAGCTTGAAACACAGACATCAGCCAAGGCCAATGACGCCAACCAGACCAAGCACCGTGCAGCTGAGTAATCGGGGAAGCCTGGAAAATGAAGAGCTTGAAACACAGACATCAGCCAAGGCCAATGACGCCAACCAGACCAAGCACCGTGCAGCTGAGTAATCGGGGAAGCCTGGAAAATGAAGAGCTTGAACACAGACATCAGCCAAGGCCAATGACGCCAACCAGACCAAGCACCGTGCAGCTGAGTAATCGGGGAAGCCTGGAAAATGAAGAGCTTGAAACACAGACATCAGCCAAGGCCAATGACGCCAACCAGACCAAGCACCGTGCAGCTGAGTAATCGGGGAAGCCTGGAAAATGAAGAGCTTGAAACACAGACATCAGCCAAGGCCAATGACGCCAACCAGACCAAGCACCGTGCAGCTGAGTAATCGGGGAAGCCTGGAAAATGAAGAGCTTGAAACACAGACATCAGCCAAGGCCAATGACGCCAACCAGACCAAGCACCGTGCAGCTGAGTAATCGGGGAAGCTTGGAAAATGAAGAGCTTGAAACACAGACATCAGCCAAGGCCAATGACGCCAACCAGACCAAGCACCGTGCAGCTGAGTAATCGGGGAAGCCTGGAAAATGAAGAGCTTGAAACACAGACATCAGCCAAGGCCAATGACGCCAACCAGACCAAGCACCGTGCAGCTGAGTAATCGGGGAAGCCTGGAAAATGAAGAGCTTGAAACACAGACATCAGCCAAGGCCAATGACGCCAACCAGACCAAGCACCGTGCAGCTGAGTAATCGGGGAAGCCTTGGAAAATGAAGAGCTTGAAACACAGACATCAGCCAAGGCCAATGACGCCAACCAGACCAAGCACCGTGCAGCTGAGTAATCGGGGAAGCCTGGAAAATGAAGAGCTTGAAACACAGACATCAGCCAAGGCCAATGACGCCAACCAGACCAAGCACCGTGCAGCTGAGTAATCGGGGAAGCCTGGAAAATGAAGAGCTTGAAACACAGACATCAGCCAAGGCCAATGACGCCAACCAGACCAAGCACCGTGCAGCTGAGTAATCGGGGAAGCCTGGAAAATGAAGAGCTTGAAACACAGACATCAGCCAAGGCCAATGACGCCAACCAGACCAAGCACCGTGCAGCTGAGTAATCGGGGAAGCCTTGGAAAATGAAGAGCTTGAAACACAGACATCAGCCAAGGCCAATGACGCCAACCAGACCAAGCACCGTGCAGCTGAGTAATCGGGGAAGCCTGGAAAATGAAGAGCTTGAAACACAGACATCAGCCAAGGCCAATGACGCCAACCAGACCAAGCACCGTGCAGCTGAGTAATCGGGGAAGCCTGGAAAATGAAGAGCTTGAAACACAGACATCAGCCAAGGCCAATGACGCCAACCAGACCAAGCACCGTGCAGCTGAGTAATCGGGGAAGCCTGGAAAATGAAGAGCTTGAAACACAGACATCAGCCAAGGCCAATGACGCCAACCAGACCAAGCACCGTGCAGCTGAGTAATCGGGGAAGCCTGGAAAATGAAGAGCTTGAAACACAGACATCAGCCAAGGCCAATGACGCCAACCAGACCAAGCACCGTGCAGCTGAGTAATCGGGGAAGCCTGGAAAATGAAGAGCTTGAAACACAGACATCAGCCAAGGCCAATGACGCCAACCAGACCAAGCACCGTGCAGCTGAGTAATCGGGGAAGCCTGGAAAATGAAGAGCTTGAAACACAGACATCAGCCAAGGCCAATGACGCCAACCAGACCAAGCACCGTGCAGCTGAGTAATCGGGGAAGCCTGGAAAATGAAGAGCTTGAAACACAGACATCAGCCAAGGCCAATGACGCCAACCAGACCAAGCACCGTGCAGCTGAGTAATCGGGGAAGCCTGGAAAATGAAGAGCTTGAAACACAGACATCAGCCAAGGCCAATGACGCCAACCAGACCAAGCACCGTGCAGCTGAGTAATCGGGGAAGCCTGGAAAATGAAGAGCTTGAAACACAGACATCAGCCAAGGCCAATGACGCCAACCAGACCAAGCACCGTGCAGCTGAGTAATCGGGGAAGCCTGGAAAATGAAGAGCTTGAAACACAGACATCAGCCAAGGCCAATGACGCCAACCAGACCAAGCACCGTGCAGCTGAGTAATCGGGGAAGCCTGGAAAATGAAGAGCTTTGAAACACAGACATCAGCCAAGGCCAATGACGCCAACCAGACCAAGCACCGTGCAGCTGAGTAATCGGGGAAGCCTGGAAAATGAAGAGCTTGAAACACAGACATCAGCCAAGGCCAATGACGCAACCAGACCAAGCACCGTGCAGCTGAGTAATCGGGGAAGCCTGGAAAATGAAGAGCTTGAAACACAGACATCAGCCAAGGCCAATGACGCCAACCAGACCAAGCACCGTGCAGCTGAGTAATCGGGGAAGCCTGGAAAATGAAGAGCTTGAAACACAGACATCAGCCAAGGCCAATGACGCCAACCAGACCAAGCACCGTGCAGCTGAGTAATCGGGGAAGCCTGGAAAATGAAGAGCTTGAAACACAGACATCAGCCAAGGCCAATGACGCCAACCAGACCAAGCACCGTGCAGCTGAGTAATCGGGGAAGCCTGGAAAATGAAGAGCTTGAAACACAGACATCAGCCAAGGCCAATGACGCCAACCAGACCAAGCACCGTGCAGCTGAGTAATCGGGGAAGCCTGGAAAATGAAGAGCTTGAAACACAGACATCAGCCAAGGCCAATGACGCCAACCAGACCAAGCACCGTGCAGCTGAGTAATCGGGGAAGCCTGGAAAATGAAGAGCTTGAAACACAGACATCAGCCAAGGCCAATGACGCCAACCAGACCAAGCACCGTGCAGCTGAGTAATCGGGGAAGCCTGGAAAATGAAGAGCTTGAAACACAGACATCAGCCAAGGCCAATGACGCCAACCAGACCAAGCACCGTGCAGCTGAGTAATCGGGGAAGCTTGGAAAATGAAGAGCTTGAAACACAGACATCAGCCAAGGCCAATGACGCCAACCAGACCAAGCACCGTGCAGCTGAGTAATCGGGGAAGCCTGGAAAATGAAGAGCTTGAAACACAGACATCAGCCAAGGCCAATGACGCCAACCAGACCAAGCACCGTGCAGCTGAGTAATCGGGGAAGCCTGGAAAATGAAGAGCTTGAAACACAGACATCAGCCAAGGCCAATGACGCCAACCAGACCAAGCACCGTGCAGCTGAGTAATCGGGGAAGCCTGGAAAATGAAGAGCTTGAAACACAGACATCAGCCAAGGCCAATGACGCCAACCAGACCAAGCACCGTGCAGCTGAGTAATCGGGGAAGCCTGGAAAATGAAGAGCTTGAAACACAGACATCAGCCAAGGCCAATGACGCCAACCAGACCAAGCACCGTGCAGCTGAGTAATCGGGGAAGCCTGGAAAATGAAGAGCTTGAAACACAGACATCAGCCAAGGCCAATGACGCCAACCAGACCAAGCACCGTGCAGCTGAGTAATCGGGGAAGCCTGGAAAATGAAGAGCTTGAAACACAGACATCAGCCAAGGCCAATGACGCCAACCAGACCAAGCACCGTGCAGCTGAGTAATCGGGGAAGCCTGGAAAATGAAGAGCTTGAAACACAGACATCAGCCAAGGCCAATGACGCCAACCAGACCAAGCACCGTGCAGCTGAGTAATCGGGGGAAGCCTGGAAAATGAAGAGCTTGAAACACAGACATCAGCCAAGGCCAATGACGCCAACCAGACCAAGCACCGTGCAGCTGAGTAATCGGGGAAGCCTGGAAAATGAAGAGCTTGAAACACAGACATCAGCCAAGGCCAATGACGCCAACCAGACCAAGCACCGTGCAGCTGAGTAATCGGGGAAGCCTTGGAAAATGAAGAGCTTGAAACACAGACATCAGCCAAGGCCAATGACGCCAACCAGACCAAGCACCGTGCAGCTGAGTAATCGGGGAAGCCTGGAAAATGAAGAGCTTGAAACACAGACATCAGCCAAGGCCAATGACGCCAACCAGACCAAGCACCGTGCAGCTGAGTAATCGGGGAAGCCTGGAAAATGAAGAGCTTGAAACACAGACATCAGCCAAGGCCAATGACGCCAACCAGACCAAGCACCGTGCAGCTGAGTAATCGGGGAAGCCTGGAAAATGAAGAGCTTGAAACACAGACATCAGCCAAGGCCAATGACGCCAACCAGACCAAGCACCGTGCAGCTGAGTAATCGGGGAAGCCTGGAAAATGAAGAGCTTGAAACACAGACATCAGCCAAGGCCAATGACGCCAACCAGACCAAGCACCGTGCAGCTGAGTAATCGGGGAAGCCTGGAAAATGAAGAGCTTGAAACACAGACATCAGCCAAGGCCAATGACGCCAACCAGACCAAGCACCGTGCAGCTGAGTAATCGGGGAAGCCTGGAAAATGAAGAGCTTGAAACACAGACATCAGCCAAGGCCAATGACGCCAACCAGACCAAGCACCGTGCAGCTGAGTAATCGGGGAAGCCTGGAAAATGAAGAGCTTGAAACACAGACATCAGCCAAGGCCAATGACGCCAACCAGACCAAGCACCGTGCAGCTGAGTAATCGGGGAAGCCTGGAAAATGAAGAGCTTGAAACACAGACATCAGCCAAGGCCAATGACGCCAACCAGACCAAGCACCGTGCAGCTGAGTAATCGGGGAAGCCTGGAAAATGAAGAGCTTGAAACACAGACATCAGCCAAGGCCAATGACGCCAACCAGACCAAGCACCGTGCAGCTGAGTAATCGGGGAAGCCTGGAAAATGAAGAGCTTGAAACACAGACATCAGCCAAGGCCAATGACGCCAACCAGACCAAGCACCGTGCAGCTGAGTAATCGGGGAAGCCTGGAAAATGAAGAGCTTGAAACACAGACATCAGCCAAGGCCAATGACGCCAACCAGACCAAGCACCGTGCAGCTGAGTAATCGGGGAAGCCTGGAAAATGAAGAGCTTGAAACACAGACATCAGCCAAGGCCAATGACGCCAACCAGACCAAGCACCGTGCAGCTGAGTAATCGGGGAAGCCTGGAAAATGAAGAGCTTGAAACACAGACATCAGCCAAGGCCAATGACGCCAACCAGACCAAGCACCGTGCAGCTGAGTAATCGGGGAAGCCTGGAAAATGAAGAGCTTGAAACACAGACATCAGCCAAGGCCAATGACGCCAACCAGACCAAGCACCGTGCAGCTGAGTAATCGGGGAAGCCTGGAAAATGAAGAGCTTGAAACACAGACATCAGCCAAGGCCAATGACGCCAACCAGACCAAGCACCGTGCAGCTGAGTAATCGGGGAAGCCTGGAAAATGAAGAGCTTGAAACACAGACATCAGCCAAGGCCAATGACGCCAACCAGACCAAGCACCGTGCAGCTGAGTAATCGGGGAAGCCTGGAAAATGAAGAGCTTGAAACACAGACATCAGCCAAGGCCAATGACGCCAACCAGACCAAGCACCGTGCAGCTGAGTAATCGGGGAAGCCTGGAAAATGAAGAGCTTGAAACACAGACATCAGCCAAGGCCAATGACGCCAACCAGACCAAGCACCGTGCAGCTGAGTAATCGGGGAAGCCTGGAAAATGAAGAGCTTGAAACACAGACATCAGCCAAGGCCAATGACGCCAACCAGACCAAGCACCGTGCAGCTGAGTAATCGGGGAAGCCTGGAAAATGAAGAGCTTGAAACACAGACATCAGCCAAGGCCAATGACGCCAACCAGACCAAGCACCGTGCAGCTGAGTAATCGGGGAAGCCTGGAAAATGAAGAGCTTGAAACACAGACATCAGCCAAGGCCAATGACGCCAACCAGACCAAGCACCGTGCAGCTGAGTAATCGGGGAAGCTGGAAAATGAAGAGCTTGAAACACAGACATCAGCCAAGGCCAATGACGCCAACCAGACCAAGCACCGTGCAGCTGAGTAATCGGGGAAGCCTGGAAAATGAAGAGCTTGAAACACAGACATCAGCCAAGGCCAATGACGCCAACCAGACCAAGCACCGTGCAGCTGAGTAATCGGGGAAGCCTGGAAAATGAAGAGCTTGAAACACAGACATCAGCCAAGGCCAATGACGCCAACCAGACCAAGCACCGTGCAGCTGAGTAATCGGGGAAGCTGGAAAATGAAGAGCTTGAAACACAGACATCAGCCAAGGCCAATGACGCCAACCAGACCAAGCACCGTGCAGCTGAGTAATCGGGGAAGCCTGGAAAATGAAGAGCTTGAAACACAGACATCAGCCAAGGCCAATGACGCCAACCAGACCAAGCACCGTGCAGCTGAGTAATCGGGGAAGCCTGGAAAATGAAGAGCTTGAAACACAGACATCAGCCAAGGCCAATGACGCCAACCAGACCAAGCACCGTGCAGCTGAGTAATCGGGGAAGCCTGGAAAAATGAAGAGCTTGAAACACAGACATCAGCCAAGGCCAATGACGCCAACCAGACCAAGCACCGTGCAGCTGAGTAATCGGGGAAGCTGGAAAATGAAGAGCTTGAAACACAGACATCAGCCAAGGCCAATGACGCCAACCAGACCAAGCACCGTGCAGCTGAGTAATCGGGGAAGCCTGGAAAATGAAGAGCTTGAAACACAGACATCAGCCAAGGCCAATGACGCCAACCAGACCAAGCACCGTGCAGCTGAGTAATCGGGGAAGCTGGAAAATGAAGAGCTTGAAACACAGACATCAGCCAAGGCCAATGACGCCAACCAGACCAAGCACCGTGCAGCTGAGTAATCGGGGAAGCCTGGAAAATGAAGAGCTTGAAACACAGACATCAGCCAAGGCCAATGACGCCAACCAGACCAAGCACCGTGCAGCTGAGTAATCGGGGAAGCCTGGAAAATGAAGAGCTTGAAACACAGACATCAGCCAAGGCCAATGACGCCAACCAGACCAAGCACCGTGCAGCTGAGTAATCGGGGAAGCCTGGAAAATGAAGAGCTTGAAACACAGACATCAGCCAAGGCCAATGACGCCAACCAGACCAAGCACCGTGCAGCTGAGTAATCGGGGAAGCCTGGAAAATGAAGAGCTTGAAACACAGACATCAGCCAAGGCCAATGACGCCAACCAGACCAAGCACCGTGCAGCTGAGTAATCGGGGAAGCTGGAAAATGAAGAGCTTGAAACACAGACATCAGCCAAGGCCAATGACGCCAACCAGACCAAGCACCGTGCAGCTGAGTAATCGGGGAAGCCTGGAAAATGAAGAGCTTGAAACACAGACATCAGCCAAGGCCAATGACGCCAACCAGACCAAGCACCGTGCAGCTGAGTAATCGGGGAAGCCTGGAAAATGAAGAGCTTGAAACACAGACATCAGCCAAGGCCAATGACGCCAACCAGACCAAGCACCGTGCAGCTGAGTAATCGGGGAAGCCTGGAAAATGAAGAGCTTGAAACACAGACATCAGCCAAGGCCAATGACGCCAACCAGACCAAGCACCGTGCAGCTGAGTAATCGGGGAAGCTGGAAAATGAAGAGCTTGAAACACAGACATCAGCCAAGGCCAATGACGCCAACCAGACCAAGCACCGTGCAGCTGAGTAATCGGGGAAGCCTGGAAAATGAAGAGCTTGAAACACAGACATCAGCCAAGGCCAATGACGCCAACCAGACCAAGCACCGTGCAGCTGAGTAATCGGGGAAGCCTGGAAAATGAAGAGCTTGAAACACAGACATCAGCCAAGGCCAATGACGCCAACCAGACCAAGCACCGTGCAGCTGAGTAATCGGGGAAGCCTGGAAAATGAAGAGCTTGAAACACAGACATCAGCCAAGGCCAATGACGCCAACCAGACCAAGCACCGTGCAGCTGAGTAATCGGGGAAGCCTGGAAAATGAAGAGCTTGAAACACAGACATCAGCCAAGGCCAATGACGCCAACCAGACCAAGCACCGTGCAGCTGAGTAATCGGGGAAGCCTGGAAAATGAAGAGCTTGAAACACAGACATCAGCCAAGGCCAATGACGCCAACCAGACCAAGCACCGTGCAGCTGAGTAATCGGGGAAGCCTGGAAAATGAAGAGCTTGAAACACAGACATCAGCCAAGGCCAATGACGCCAACCAGACCAAGCACCGTGCAGCTGAGTAATCGGGGAAGCTTGGAAAATGAAGAGCTTGAAACACAGACATCAGCCAAGGCCAATGACGCCAACCAGACCAAGCACCGTGCAGCTGAGTAATCGGGGAAGCCTGGAAAATGAAGAGCTTGAAACACAGACATCAGCCAAGGCCAATGACGCCAACCAGACCAAGCACCGTGCAGCTGAGTAATCGGGGAAGCCTGGAAAATGAAGAGCTTGAAACACAGACATCAGCCAAGGCCAATGACGCCAACCAGACCAAGCACCGTGCAGCTGAGTAATCGGGGAAGCCTGGAAAATGAAGAGCTTGAAACACAGACATCAGCCAAGGCCAATGACGCCAACCAGACCAAGCACCGTGCAGCTGAGTAATCGGGGAAGCCTGGAAATGAAGAGCTTGAAACACAGACATCAGCCAAGGCCAATGACGCCAACCAGACCAAGCACCGTGCAGCTGAGTAATCGGGGAAGCCTGGAAAATGAAGAGCTTGAAACACAGACATCAGCCAAGGCCAATGACGCCAACCAGACCAAGTACCGTGCAGCTGAGTAATCGGGGAAGCCTTGGAAAATGAAGAGCTTGAAACACAGACATCAGCCAAGGCCAATGACGCCAACCAGACCAAGCACCGTGCAGCTGAGTAATCGGGGAAGCCTGGAAAATGAAGAGCTTGAAACACAGACATCAGCCAAGGCCAATGACGCCAACCAGACCAAGCACCGTGGCAGCTGAGTAATCGGGGAAGCCTGGAAAATGAAGAGCTTGAAACACAGACATCAGCCAAGGCCAATGACGCCAACCAGACCAAGCACCGTGCAGCTGAGTAATCGGGGAAGCCTGGAAAATGAAGAGCTTGAAACACAGACATCAGCCAAGGCCAATGACGCCAACCAGACCAAGCACCGTGCAGCTGAGTAATCGGGGAAGCCTGGAAAATGAAGAGCTTGAAAACACAGACATCAGCCAAGGCCAATGACGCCAACCAGACCAAGTACCGTGCAGCTGAGTAATCGGGGAAGCTTGGAAAATGAAGAGCTTGAAACACAGACATCAGCCAAGGCCAATGACGCCAACCAGACCAAGCACCGTGCAGCTGAGTAATCGGGGAAGCCTGGAAAATGAAGAGCTTGAAACACAGACATCAGCCAAGGCCAATGACGCCAACCAGACCAAGCACCGTGCAGCTGAGTAATCGGGGAAGCCTGGAAAATGAAGAGCTTGAAACACAGACATCAGCCAAGGCCAATGACGCCAACCAGACCAAGCACCGTGCAGCTGAGTAATCGGGGAAGCTGGAAAATGAAGAGCTTGAAACACAGACATCAGCCAAGGCCAATGACGCCAACCAGACCAAGCACCGTGCAGCTGAGTAATCGGGGAAGCCTGGAAAATGAAGAGCTTGAAACACAGACATCAGCCAAGGCCAATGACGCCAACCAGACCAAGCACCGTGCAGCTGAGTAATCGGGGAAGCCTGGAAAATGAAGAGCTTGAAACACAGACATCAGCCAAGGCCAATGACGCCAACCAGACCAAGCACCGTGCAGCTGAGTAATCGGGGAAGCTTGGAAAATGAAGAGCTTGAAACACAGACATCAGCCAAGGCCAATGACGCCAACCAGACCAAGCACCGTGCAGCTGAGTAATCGGGGAAGCCTGGAAAATGAAGAGCTTGAAACACAGACATCAGCCAAGGCCAATGACGCCAACCAGACCAAGCACCGTGCAGCTGAGTAATCGGGGAAGCCTGGAAAATGAAGAGCTTGAAACACAGACATCAGCCAAGGCCAATGACGCCAACCAGACCAAGTACCGTGCAGCTGAGTAATCGGGGAAGCTTGGAAAATGAAGAGCTTGAAACACAGACATCAGCCAAGGCCAATGACGCCAACCAGACCAAGCACCGTGCAGCTGAGTAATCGGGGAAGCCTGGAAAATGAAGAGCTTGAAACACAGACATCAGCCAAGGCCAATGACGCCAACCAGACCAAGCACCGTGCAGCTGAGTAATCGGGGAAGCCTGGAAAATGAAGAGCTTGAAACACAGACATCAGCCAAGGCCAATGACGCCAACCAGACCAAGCACCGTGCAGCTGAGAAATCGGGGAAGCCTGGAAAATGAAGAGCTTGAAACACAGACATCAGCCAAGGCCAATGACGCCAACCAGACCAAGCACCGTGCAGCTGAGTAATCGGGGAAGCTTGGAAAATGAAGAGCTTGAAACACAGACATCAGCCAAGGCCAATGACGCCAACCAGACCAAGCACCGTGCAGCTGAGTAATCGGGGAAGCCTGGAAAATGAAGAGCTTGAAACACAGACATCAGCCAAGGCCAATGACGCCAACCAGACCAAGCACCGTGCAGCTGAGTAATCGGGGAAGCTTGGAAAATGAAGAGCTTGAAACACAGACATCAGCCAAGGCCAATGACGCCAACCAGACCAAGCACCGTGCAGCTGAGTAATCGGGGAAGCCTGGAAAATGAAGAGCTTGAAACACAGACATCAGCCAAGGCCAATGACGCCAACCAGACCAAGCACCGTGCAGCTGAGTAATCGGGGAAGCTGGAAAATGAAGAGCTTGAAACACAGACATCAGCCAAGGCCAATGACGCCAACCAGACCAAGCACCGTGCAGCTGAGTAATCGGGGAAGCCTGGAAAATGAAGAGCTTGAAACACAGACATCAGCCAAGGCCAATGACGCCAACCAGACCAAGCACCGTGCAGCTGAGTAATCGGGGAAGCCTGGAAAATGAAGAGCTTGAAACACAGACATCAGCCAAGGCCAATGACGCCAACCAGACCAAGCACCGTGCAGCTGAGTAATCGGGGAAGCTTGGAAAATGAAGAGCTTGAAACACAGACATCAGCCAAGGCCAATGACGCCAACCAGACCAAGCACCGTGCAGCTGAGTAATCGGGGAAGCTTGGAAAATGGAGAGCTTGAAACACAGACATCAGCCAAGGCCAATGACGCCAACCAGACCAAGCACCGTGCAGCTGAGTAATCGGGGAAGCCTGGAAAATGAAGAGCTTGAAACACAGACATCAGCCAAGGCCAATGACGCCAACCAGACCAAGCACCGTGCAGCTGAGTAATCGGGGAAGCCTGGAAAATGAAGAGCTTGAAACACAGACATCAGCCAAGGCCAATGACGCCAACCAGACCAAGCACCGTGCAGCTGAGTAATCGGGGGAAGCCTGGAAAATGAAGAGCTTGAAACACAGACATCAGCCAAGGCCAATGACGCCAACCAGACCAAGCACCGTGCAGCTGAGTAATCGGGGAAGCCTGGAAAATGAAGAGCTTGAAACACAGACATCAGCCAAGGCCAATGACGCCAACCAGACCAAGCACCGTGCAGCTGAGTAATCGGGGAAGCTTGGAAAATGAAGAGCTTGAAACACAGACATCAGCCAAGGCCAATGACGCCAACCAGACCAAGCACCGTGCAGCTGAGTAATCGGGGAAGCCTGGAAAATGAAGAGCTTGAAACACAGACATCAGCCAAGGCCAATGACGCCAACCAGACCAAGCACCGTGCAGCTGAGTAATCGGGGAAGCTTGGAAAATGAAGAGCTTGAAACACAGACATCAGCCAAGGCCAATGACGCCAACCAGACCAAGCACCGTGCAGCTGAGTAATCGGGGAAGCCTGGAAAATGAAGAGCTTGAAACACAGACATCAGCCAAGGCCAATGACGCCAACCAGACCAAGCACCGTGCAGCTGAGTAATCGGGGAAGCCTGGAAAATGAAGAGCTTGAAACACAGACATCAGCCAAGGCCAATGACGCCAACCAGACCAAGCACCGTGCAGCTGAGTAATCGGGGGAAGCTTGGAAAATGAAGAGCTTGAAACACAGACATCAGCCAAGGCCAATGACGCCAACCAGACCAAGCACCGTGCAGCTGAGTAATCGGGGAAGCCTGGAAAATGAAGAGCTTGAAACACAGACATCAGCCAAGGCCAATGACGCCAACCAGACCAAGCACCGTGCAGCTGAGTAATCGGGGAAGCTTGGAAAATGAAGAGCTTGAAACACAGACATCAGCCAAGGCCAATGACGCCAACCAGACCAAGCACCGTGCAGCTGAGTAATCGGGGAAGCCTGGAAAATGAAGAGCTTGAAACACAGACATCAGCCAAGGCCAATGACGCCAACCAGACCAAGCAAAATAAGGCCATCATCTTGGGGAGAGAAACATGCAGATCGGCTGCAAAGCGCCCTGGGGTGATTCAAAGATACAACAGCCATGTCTTCAAATGAGAGCCAAAAACAAACAAACAAAAACAAAATGAGGGTCACCATTCTCCAAATGTGAGGACTTACCTTGTATCATTGGTTTTACCACAACTAGGAACAGGGCTCCTGGCTCTAGCTGAGTGAAGCCCACAGCTACTTGTGCATCTCTCTACAGCTCCTCAAGCAGCCGTACTTCCTGAGGGGATTGAGTTCACATCCCCTGGGCTTTTCAAAGTTGACCCAGTCTGTTTTGTCCTCTATGCTGTATCCCTGTCTCAGACTCCTGGAATCCTTTCGAATGGTTTGTCTTCAAAGCTCTCCCAAACCTATTCTCAACCAAAGATGCCACCTTTTGCTTCAACTGGAAAACAGGAAGCCATCAGCCTGCAATTCATACGTGTACCCACTATTAGAATCTTATGTACGTTATCTGTAGCCAGACTCTATTCTGGATTCAAGAAACGTTACTGATTCAAGAATACAGGTACCAGGGCCAGATCCCTCTCACAATTTCTCTCCATCAATAACCCTCTCTGAGTCAGTTATTTAGCCTTAACAGTAGTACCTGCCTTCTTCTAGGGTCATTCTGACAAATGAACTCTCTAACACGTGTTAGACGCTCAGCACAGTGGTATCTGATGCTGGGCATTCCCTCACAAGCTCTCAGTAAAAGTCAACTCTAAAGAGCCCCATTGATATGAACCTTGTCATATGAGAAAGTCAGATAAACACTGTAATCATATTCTCATTTCCATTCCGCCTCCATTGTTTAATTCCCTATACCCTACATTTTAAACACCATGGAAGACCAGGGATGTCTCCTCAGCAATATTCTCTAATTTCTCCGCCTGATACAACATGCTCCTAAAGTTACAACTACATTCCACACATAGAACAGTAGCTACTTACTGGATATCTGCTGTGCGGCATGAGTTACATACGAAAACAATGAGTCCAGGCAAAATGACTACGTAAATGCAATGCAACTCATTCATCTAGTACGTGTTTACTGAACCCTCCATACACCAGGCTGGTGATACAGCAATGATCGAAACAGATCAATTTATTCTCACTGAGGACAGATTTTAACGTGAAGGGACAAATAACAAGCCAAAATGTCCATCAGGGAGTGATCATTTCCAGGAAGAACAGATCAGACAGGGGAGAGAGCTGTTGGGAGTGTGAAGGGACAATGACCTTTGTGTCTTCATGGAGAAAAGACAAGGGGAGGAGCTGGGCGGGGTCAGGTGTAAGGGCATACTCAGTTTTTCCCTACACGCTCGCATCATACTTGACTTGATGCGTGCTGCATTATCACGCTTTGATTAAAAACTGTAATAAAACAGTGGGAAAGAGCAAATTAGATTTCTGCACTGTCACGAAACAAAGGATGAAATGCATTCAACTAATATTAGTTGGGAGGACTGCCCACTTATTGGGCTGCTCCAGACGTCACATATTTTGGAGGTTCCCTGGCTCCATGGAGCAACGAACCTGTCTCCCACGCTTATGACGTCCCATCCTGGAGTTGCTGTCTGGAGCGGATGTGGCCAAGGGTTAATGAAAAACAGAACAGGAGTGTGCTCCTTCTCCTGGAGCCCACGATGCCCTCCCTCTCCCCCCGGCCGCCCCCACCCCTTCTCCTCCCCTCCTCTGGGGACCATTAGGTACCGGGCTGCCATTGTCCAAATGGGAGATCGTTGCTCTGGAACCAGAGTCCAAAAATGTCAGTCTTGCTTTAAAAAAAAAAGAAAAAAAAACAGTAATGCAGATGTATGACAAAAAGATTTGGAAAAATAAAAGCCAAGTGCTGAGGCAATTTTTCTCCTCCTCCTCTCCCTCCTTCATTCTTTTTCTTTTCTCTCATCGTAAAAGAGAGGATATGGGGACTTCCCTGGTGGCGCAGTGCTTAAGAATCCTCCTGCCAACGCAGGGGACACGGGTTCGAGCCCTGGTCCAGGAAGATCCCACATGCCATGGAGCAACTAAGCCCACGAGCCACAACTACTGAGCCTGCGAGCCACAACTACTGAAGCCTGCACGCCTAGAGCCCGTGCTCCGCAACGAGAGAAGCCACCGCAATGAGAAGCCCGCACACCGCAATGAAGAGTAGCCCCTCTCGCCACAACTAGAGAAAGCCCATGCACAGCAATGAAGACCCAACGCCGCCAAAAATAAATAAATTAATTTTTAAAAAAAGAAAAAAAGAGAGAGAGGATAGGAACTCCAGGCAGTGTGAAGGCCACCCAGGGGCAAGCCAGTGACCAGAACTGATGCTTCATCAATGCAGTGACTACAAACAGCCTAGGTTTTCTGATGCCATTGCAGGCAAGAGGAAAAGAGAGCAGGCAAGATTTAATTGATCCCAAGTGAATGAGTTTACCTATAAATTTGCTGCAGCCTAACTGTCTGTCATCTGGCACAATGAGGACTCAAAATTTAGCTTATGTAGAGTTACAAAATAATAGCAAAATATTTTTACATAACTCACTATTTGATCTCAATACACACTCACTCTTTTAAGGCCTCGGTAATATCACTGCTAGTAATGGTGATAATAATAACACCAAGAGTAAGAACAGAAAAACTAGAGAAATATTTGAATCCTAGTTTTGGGTAAAAAAAAAAAAAAAAAAGCTATGAATGTGCTGAGGCAGCAAAGCGTTTACTTAATTCGCAAAGCATTTATAAGTTGCTAAACAGGGTCCCGCCGGAAGGGGCAGACATTCGTAACAAACTGAGCGGGCACCTGCCGCCTGGTTGACTTCACGTGGCATCCTCTTCCACAACATGCACTTCTGTTTACCTGCAGTGGAGCCCTGAAATGACAGCTAGTCAGAGTGGAGCGGGTAGCTGTAAAAGAGACATCTAGAAACGCTCTCCTCTCTCTCTCTCACGATTTATACTCATTCTTTAACCAGACCAATTATGTAGAAGACATAGGTGGCAAAGCAAGGTTATTTAGGGTCACATGCCGTTAGAATCAAGGGTCTGACTTTAAAAATGGAAGGCAACCTGAGTTGACTTTTTCTCTTTCAGTTTCTTTTTCAGTCTGTCGTTTTCTCCTCCCCCCATATAGAACCAAAAAGACTTGCTCCAGTCTAGCACTCTTGCCTCTCCCCATCAGGGCTTGGCAAATAGCTCATGGACCAATTCAGCCCACTGCCTATTTTTGTGGATAAAGTTTTATTAGAACACATCCTTGCCCATTCATTTCACACACTGTCTGTGGCTGCTTTCACACGACAGCAGCAGAGCTGAATGATGGCAACAGAGACCATACAGTGTTCACAAAACTGAATATATTTACTCCACGGCTTTTTACAGGAAACGTTTCCTCTACATTGCAGTATGGACCGACCCAAACTGAAGGACATTCTTCTATGTAGTACCTGAGCAGTACCCCTCAAGATTGTCCTGCAAAACTCTGACTCCCTAAGTAGTTCTGAGAAATGCCTGACGTGACTGAAGGAATCTGGATGAAGATCTTGTGAACTGAAGCAAAGGCTACTTTTGGTACTTACCTCCAGACCGGCATGAAGTCAGTGGTATAGACCCACGGCCAGCACGAAGTCAGTGGTATAAAACCCAAAGAGGGCCTCTTACAGCGAATCCATCCCACTAAGGAAGGCCACGAGAAAGGCCAGCCTCTCCATGTCAACCCACCACACCACCAGCATCCAAGTCAGGCTGCCCAGCACACCACTCGTTTCCACACGTGGCCACTGTACACTGGAAACGTGGCACTTCCAAACTGGGACGCGACGAAAGTGCAAAATACACACTAACCTCAAAGGCCAAACAGGAAAAGAGGTGGACTCTAAAGCATCTCATTCAACATTTTACAAGGCGTGTAGAACCGGCACTTGGGATATGCCGTATTAGATAAAATATACTGTTAAACTAATTGCACTAGTTTCTTTTTACCTTTTTAATGTGGCTACTAGAACTTTTACAGTTACAGAGGCACTTCAAATTTTGGCTGACGTATAAATTCTACTAGACACAGATGATTCAGAAGAACCAGGGAAAACTTTCATGTACTATTGCAAGTATCATTTCATGTCTCCATAGAAAACTTCCAAGCGTAATATAGGAAATTTATCAGGATACTAAGTATATATACACACACACAGACATATTTATTTATATGCACACACACACACACACACGGGTACATGGTATGTCAAAGACTGACCAGTTTAATGTGGAAAAAAACAAAAAAGCAAAACCACTGTTTACTTAAAAGGAAGACAGCATTATTTAAACTTCAGTTTTCCTAGGAGTGTCCATCTTTACACCTTTCTGTTAAAAAAAAAAATACATGTGTAATTAATAGCCAATATATGGAGACGATCTAAGTGCCCATTCAGGGACGAATGGATAAAGAAGATGCGGTGTGTGTGTGTGTATACACACACACACACACACACACACACACACACACACACACACAATGGAATAGTACTCAGCCATAAAAAAGATGCGATTTTGGCATTTGTGACAACATGGTTGGACCTTTAGGTTGTTATGCTAAGTGAAACAGGTCAAATAGAGAAAGACAAATACCGTATGATTTCACTCACATGTGGAATATAAAAAAAAAAAAATGTATCAACAAACCAAACCAAACAAAAACATTTACATACAGAGAACAGAGTAGTGGTTACAAGAAGGCAAGGGGAGGGGAGAAGGCGAAATGGATAGAGGGGATCAACTGTATGGTGACACATGGAAACACAATTCTGGTGGTGAGCACACTGCAGTGTACAGTAGACAGAGGAGAAATATAATGTACACATGAAACTTATACAGTGTTGTAAACCAGTGAAGCAAATAAAGTAAAACCTGTGTGGTGAATTAAAAAAAATTTTTAAATACACATGCATTCTCCTTCTTGGGAGAACCTGGTCTTCATCTTGGAACGAACATACCCTGCCTGGCAGACCACTGGACTTGCCTAACCAATAACCGCAAAGGCGAGGTAAATAAACTCCAAGGCTTTCCGAAAAGCGTAGTGTGGGTCCCCGAAGCTACGAGCTCCCGTGGACCTGAGGTCTGACCCCAATAGGAACAGTGTCGGCTTCTGCAGGTAAGTATAGTGGGTTTCAGTGTGGTCTCTCAGACACCCCGTGACCCTGTGCAGAACTGCTGTGCTTCCAAGGTGACTCACCACCCCCAGGCATTCCCAGGAGGGTCTCAGCCTCTCACGCCCCCATGCCCACAATGAACTCGCCAGTCTACCAGAGATAAAGAGGCAACCAGGCCTCTGTTCACAAATACGTGGTCTCCACGGGAAAAATGGTGGACGTACGACCACTATGAGACACTTTATAAAATTATTATTAATATTAGTTTTACCTAAGGGCAAACCTGAGCTTTCTACCACTTCAGCAAAACTCATGACCTAGAGCTTTCAACCTAACCCCTTCGTGTTTAAGACGTATTAGTTGGGGGAGTTGGCCATTTCACAAATGTTAAAGAAGTTAGTTATTCTTGGCTTCAGTATTTATTTACTCCAGCAAATAATGGGGAAAACACTGCTGCAGTGAAACAATTGGGCTTTGCAGAAGTTAAGACTTGTCTGTCTTCTGTAAGTTTTTATAATACGTTCTCAGTTACATAATGGTTCACATTATCTGGTAACTGCCAAGGGCACACTAAGTTCATATTTTGGAAATACCTGTATAAATAGAGTGCTGTGAAATGATGTTTTTCCGTGGCAGGGGAGATGGGGAGTTGTGCACAGATAGAAGCTGATGTGTGCTCTTATGGTGCCATTTTATCAAACGAGCTAGAGCGTTTGCTTCAACTGACTGACCTCAAGCTATGCCTCAGCATCTTAATCGCTGGGAGAGATGAATACCTGATAAAAGATGGTTACAAGATTAACCCTGAAGACAGCAAACAACTCAGAGCCCAAGAAACCTAATTCTGGACACGGCACCAGCATCATTTAACCACACACTACAGACAAAGGGCATATTTCATTGTTGGTAACACGTGTGCCTGCAACCAGTCCTATTTCCCAATCTTGCCGTTTTAATCTGTAGCACAGACAGATACACTCCCTACTGCAGAAGGCACGTCCCTAACCCAAAGTTTCCTTTTTACTTATGGGTCAAATGGTCAAACACCCAGTCCCAACATTTCTGAAGTCCCAACATTCTTCTGTTATTGGTCATTTGATTAAGCGACATCTTCATCTGAAAATCTATTTCAAATATATTTTAAAGGAATTTTGTTTCTTAAGGACCCCCCTCACAGCTCCTGAGTTATGTGGAAGCCGTGGAGAGAACATGGATTCAGGAAACTTCTATTCTTACATGGGAAGATTCCATGGAGCTACTTTCTGCAGTGTGCAAAGGTGAATTAAGATGCAGAAGAGTACATAAGAGACCACTGTTCCAAGAGTAGAGAATGCCACTAAAAATACCACTGGAACCCTTGCTTTACACTTCCATCTACTTAGAGAACCAGGGCAGAAAACCCCCTTTGGTAAAATCCTAGTTCAATTATCACGGGAACCACTCACAGGAAGAAATGATACTGCTGTTCTCGCCTCCTAGTTCTGTAATACACAGCACTGTGAAATATGGTTAATTCTGTACCATGCACTTGAAAGTTGCTGAGAAGAGCTGAAGTCCAATGTTCTCACCACAGAACAGAAATGGAATTATGTCACACGATGGTAGCGCTAGCTAACTTACAGTGGTATCAAATCCACACTTTCTACACCTTAAACTTACACAATGTTATATGCCAATTATATTGCAATACAGCTGGGAAAAATATCATTAAATTCTCCCCACCCCCGGACCTTGACTCCCTTATTCCTGTGCCTGCACTGGCTCTTTCAGTTCTCACCTCCTTTTTAGCACCTGTGAAGGCTCGATTACACCCCTCCAAACGATGCCTCCTTGCTCTGAAGCACACGGTACCTAGGACACCGCTGATCTGGCAATATTACAAGCAGCCCGTACAGCCACCTCTTTTCTAATGTGAATACTGTGTCTCAGTTCCCACTTGCATTCCCCTTAAGACCATAAAGTGTGTTCTATCAGTATTTTATCATTCCTGCACAGAAATATGCAAAGGAAGATGCCCAATGCAACTCAACAGGAAAAATAACATGGAGTGCGTGTTAATTACTAAATGGAGTTTTAGAGGTTGGTGAGAAGGCTGTTCCCTGAAACTCCTTCAAAACACTCGTGGCTGACCGCCTGGACTCGGCTTGCGAGGACCTCTCAGCGACCCGCACATCCTTGTCTCGTAGCTACATTCACCGCTCTAGATGACACTGGTCATGTCTCTCCAGTTATTTACTATATGTACCTGTTTTTCACATTCATGGCTCTTCTTAATCACGCCTACCGCACATATTGTACTGTAGATACGTGAAAGGTTCGCCGCGATACTATGTGACTGATAGATCACAAACTGATGTCTGAAGGAGCAATAGTCAGCCTCAACCTCAGCTATGGCACTGCCTAGTCCTAAATTTCCAGCTTCAGGACACAGATGTTCGTCTCTCCTCCCAGGATATTAATCTCAGAAAAATACACAAGGAGTTTTCAGGGAACATGAGGTAAGCATTAAAACTTTATTCTCCAGATAACTAAACATAAACAAGAGTAATCATGCTTTGGGAAAGATTTGAAAACACATCTAGTGACATTTTACCTTTAAGTTCAATTTTTTTCCCCCTAAGTAGCTGTAAGATTAAATCTAGAACAAATAACCCTTTAAGCACATGAGTAGACATTTTCACTTGATTCCAAGAGTTTGAAGTAAAGCAATTTTCGTCTCCAGTGATTAGAGTAGGGGCACTGAAATTCATCCCTGCTCTTTTTTTGTGTTTCTAGAAAATGATCTGTTCATAACATGTGCTGATATAATCCTGTATCCAGGTAGAACAATTATGTTGTTATCCAGTGTAGTTTAAGAAAACATTTAGGTTGTTTTCATACACATGTTAATAACTATGTGAGTTAAGAATGGTGAAGGTATTATGTTTCCTTATGAACTAAAAAGAATTCTCTAAGATTTCAGGCAAAGATAGGCATCAGGCTCCTTAAACAAGCAAAAATTCTTAACTCCATGTTACTGTGGTCACCAGGCACTTGTGTGGTATAACAATTAACGCATTTTAATAAAGTAGAAATCCTCAAATGTTTCACAGTAAGAAATGACTCAAATTACTGAAAAAGTCCTACATGACGGCAACTCATACGCATTAAAAATTGTCCTTTCCAAAATGTCCTTAAGCAAGTATCTGATATTTTAAGTCCAAAGTCAGCGAATGTTTATCAGCTAAATTCCCAAAGATGGCAGCATCTTCTCTCTCTGTCCTTCTACTCTTTCTTCCTCACTCCCATTTTTGTGCGTGCTGGTGACACATAGTTCACAGACACAACGATGCTGCTTCAAGGTCTCTGCATTCTAAGACCAGATTTAGCTAATTGTGTTGCAAAAGACATTATATTACCACAATTCTATTTTGTGCAGAAAAAAGATAGTATTGTGACCAGGGGAAAAAAGGAATCAGGCAGATGTGTCCCTAAGGAAAATACTTCGAGCAGCATCTCTACCTGTCCATCCTGGACTTGCCTGCTTTCTCTCCCCAGACCTATTCTTCCTCTGTGTTCAGCTCTTATCTCCCTGGACTTGGGGGGGAAGTCAACACATCCCAGCCTCAGGCATGAGTTTGACTTAATTAGGACTCGGGTGGTGCCAAGGATCTCAACCGGGAAGGGTGACAAGTGGCCAGATGCTCCAGGGTACGCCAGGCGAGTGACGAAGTCTACAGCAAACGAGGAAGTGGGTCCACTGCCTTTGAAAGCGCTTGGCTTTGGCCCAGGACGCCAGGCAATCCATTCAGGCTGATGAGACAGAAGGAGACTCCCTTGGGTATTCGGAGGAAAGCGTCTTTGCTCTTTCAGCAGGACCACGGGACGGAACAGCCCTTCTCCTCTCTGCCTGTGTGCACTAAGTCCTGCCCCTCTGCACGTTCTCCCTACCAGGTGGGCCGAGGAGGACTGTACTCTCGAGTCTCATCAACAGAAGTCAACATTCAAAAACAGCTTCCAAAGAAAAACGGCCTTCTTCTGGGAACCATAACATGAGTGGAGTGGAAACTACCAAGTGATTGAAGGAGTGGTCCTTTTATTCTTAATATGCGTCTGGGGGAAGGAGTTGCTGTACAACCAGAGAACCAAGAACTCACGTAGAACCCCTTCCACGGGCTTCTCGGGAGCTTAAACACATTTCCCAAGTAGACACCCCACAGACCGGAGTTTCAGGTCCCATCTGTGCTACTAAGAAGCTTGAACCGGGATTAGAAATGCAGTGGGCTCTTCTTTGCTTTCTTTGAAGTGTTCCCTGTTACTGAGATATAAAATTCTGTATGGATAGATCAAGGTCATTTGGTTAGGAATTCTCAGTTTTATGGCATCTACGAGATCTTAATTTTTTATCTTTTCACTTGGAAATATAGTACACATTATAACTAGTTTTCCTATCAAATGCTAATCTTTTCTTTTTTATAAATTTATTTATTTATTTTTATTTTTGGCTGTGTTGGGTCTTTGTTGCTGCAAGCAGGCTTTCTCTAGTTGCAGCGAGCGGGGGCTACTCTTTGTTGCAGTGAGAGGGCTTCTCACTGCCGTGGCTTTTCTCATTGCGGAGCACGGGCTCTAAGCGTGCGGACTTCAGTAGTTGTGGCACACAGACTCAGTAGTTGTGACTCGCGGGGTCTAGAGCGCAGGCTCAGTCGTTGTGGCGCACGGGCTTCATTGCTCCACGGCATGTGCGACCTTCCCCGACCAGGGCTCGAACCCGTGTCCCCTGCATTGGCAGGCAGATCTTAACCACTGCACCACCAGGGAAGCCCTCAAATGCTAATCTAACCATAAATATCTCAGACTGCAATTAGACACTTCTGGATTCTCCTGCACAAACTGAGAGTTGGGTTTTTTGTGTTTTGCTTGTTTTGTTCACACCATCTTTGAATTGCCCTTGCATGTTCTTCACTATTCTGGGTAACCCTGGTGAGAACAGGAATTTTTGCTTTCTTCCAACACAGCACTGAGGTCATTTCTTCTAATTTAGACACAATTATTTTGTCCAACTCTGTTCTCTGTAGACCCTGGGCTCCACGAAGATGCCTGCAGGCCGATGCTGAGTGGGAGAGGGGTCGCTGAACGTGTGTCTTCTCATCCATTAGCCACCGTGTTAACGTTTACAGGGGAGGAGGTGCCACCTCAGAGATTATTAATAGCCTGTCGGTCCATTTCCACAGGAACACGTGAGAGTCTTCACTTCACTGTCTGGAATCCCTTGGTTTGGTGTGGTTTTTCTTTAAGCTCCCCTACCCCAACCCGTCACTCTTGCTCCAGCCTGCGGTTTCTCAAGACCTTTCTCTGTGTGCGTGTGTGTCTCCTCACCTTGACTGTCCTGCCCAGCACCTAAATCAATCACAACAGCACAAATCTCCGAGCGTGAAATGACTTTCTGGAGGTGCGTTTCTCTCAGCCACCAGAAGAAATCCACTCTCAAAAACGAGCTGCCACCAAGCAAAGCATTTTAGAAGGTGAGGGTATTTGTAAACATGACACAAAAGCGTCCAATTAAAATTGGTCAAGTAACTGTAACAGACAGAAAAACAGAAACTGTGAATTGCCAAATTAGACTGGGCCTAGACTACTGGTCCACTAACATCCTCCAGGGTGTCCTTGATAATGTTCTAAACATCAAGCTTCACAATACGGCAGAAATCTCCTGATAATGAACTTGACAGAGTACCAGAAATGGAAATAGGAGAAACGTCTTAACCTCAAAGGATCAAAATCTACCTTATACTATTTAACATGCTTTATAAGCTTTCTTTTTCACTCTATAACCTAATAGAGTTACGTTAATACAGAACCCAGTAGCTACATGGCTATTACATTTATATTTAAGTGAATTAAAATTAAATGAAATTAAAAATTAAGCTTCTCAACCACCTTGGGCACATGTCAAGGGGTCAAAAGCCACATGTGGCTAGTGGCTACCATACTGGACAGCACAGATCTGGAACCTCTGGGTCATCACGGGAAATTCCACTGGAGAGCGCTGCTACAAGGATATACTGTGTCTGAGGACCGTTGTCAGGGCTTGTGTCTCTGTTCCGTGGGGTGAGCCTAGATGATCTCCCATTACGTTAGCGTCAGTCTTTGGAAGGAGCGTGCAAACCCCCAGTTCTCGAGCAGTGCCATGCAGCCCGCTTCTTCCACTCTAAGCCACCAGCGGTCCCTCCTGCCCGCCAATAACCCCCCAACCTGGTGTTCCCAGTCCTCCCAGGTGTGACCCAGCCCCTGTCCCTCCGCCCTCACCCCACACGCACTAGCCCTCCGCCCTCACCCCACACCCACTAGCCCTCCGCCCTCACCCCACACCCACTAGCCCTCCGCCCTCACCCTGCATTCACCCTGTGTTCCAGCTGGTGAGACTGTTCAGTCCTCTTTGAATTCTTGTCCCTACGAGACCCATGGGAACTTTGCTTCCTTAACCATCTGCCTCAGGTTTTTACTCCCAACAGAGTCCATTTACCTGTTTCTCTGCAGTCAGCTATAATTTTCCCCGGATGGGAACCCCCGAGTCGTTAAATGCTCTCATTTGAGAACATACATCTTATTCTCCCTCGCATTGCAGTGATGAACAGACACGCTTGTGTGTGAAATTACCTGAGGACTCCGGCATGTCCCCGGGTCCCATGCTTCAGCCTCTCTCTCTATGCCTGACATGCATTAGGCAGTCCATCCAGGCACTGAGAAGTAGATTTAAACACCAGGATAACACTTCGGAGACTTGTTTCGGTCTACACAGAGTTCGCATGAGCACTGAAAGCTACATTTCATTGATCAAAAGTGTTAACTTTGCTCTCTTACAATTTCCATAGGACAATATGGCAGGAGGATACAAAAGATACCTACTTTTATAATTTTATAATTGGGTATCATTCTATACTGATATAATGGGGGGGGGGAATGGCACGTAGAACTATCCACTTTTAAAAAAATCTCCCAAGAAAATCCTGCTTGTTTGAATCAAGAATATTTAGGTATAAGGGTGACAGAACCCCTTCCTTCTCTACGTCTCCGCCTGTCTCTATGTGTCATTGTCTCTCTCTCCACACAGACACACACACACACACACACACGCACACACACACACACACACACAGATACCTGGTTCTTTTCCTGTTGCTGTTGCCTGCACGTCTCTCTGGGGCTGATTCTCTCTCGCGCTCTCACTCAGGTGTCCCTGTCCTTGTTTTCTATTGCTCTCGCCCTCCCCTCGGCAAACCCTCCACGTTTTCCATCCACGTTTTCCGCTCAGGCTGCCTGCCGTGTTTGAGCCTCTCCCTGCACGTTCTTCCCTGACCCTCTCACATCTCTGAACGCTGTCCCACTCTCTTCCATGAATGCAATGCAGCCTCATAGCAAGGCCCCTTGCAGCTCTGGCTGTCTTGGTTGTTCAGGCGTAACTACATCGTCCCTGGGATATGCATCTAGGCTACACCCGGTTGAGAAGATGGAGGGAGCCCTTTTCAGCTCTGTTCCAGAGGTTAGATTTTAGCTGACATGGGGGAAGACCAAAAGTACACCCAGATATGAATTCTGGAGCAGCCAGAGCATCCCAGGGTAAAGTTCTGGGAAATCTGTGAAAGGCAATAGCTCAACTCCATGGGGCTGGAGCAGTGGCCCTGAGTACGGCTCTGCTGGACAGCACCTCACAACTTCGTGGTTGTTGCAACTGTTCAGGTTTTCTAGTGTGCCGGGGGGACTGATCATTATTATACATGTTTAAATAAAGTGTATTTAGCGCTAAAATATCTGATGATCCATTAAAGTGATACTTCCAAGCTTACAATTTTATAAGTTTTTCTGCATAACGATAAATTACCCAGCGGACCCCACTGCTGATACATAAGCAAACACAAAGCCAATTTGACCTAGAGGTGATCTAAACAGCTCTGCACCTCTCATCCTCAAAGTGGTGTGGGACAGAAGTCACACTGACTCAGTGCTGTGAGGTCCTGTGATACAAAGCATCCTTCCTACCGTGCCACTGAGTTTTTATTTCAATTCAAGCTGAGACACTCCTGTAAAGGAACTCACGAATTAACGTGTCACCAGAATCATTTCTGGGCCGTACGCTGCCTTTGCCCTGCTGTAACAGACACAAACCCTTAGCACACACACCACCATGCTCTGCTTTTCGAAATGTGACCATCAGCCCTGGGGAGTCAGACCCTAAGAGGACACAGCAGTCAGGGGTCTTCACTTCCGATTCATCCGTAGTAATAAAACATAGGATACGAGTCTAGAGAAATGGGCTGGTTCGCTTATTTCTCAGGTGGAGGCCCCAAATGCATTTGCCAGGACCCAGTGGAACAACACAGCCTCTCTCCTCCATGGACAGCCCCATCGTGTTGGCATGGTCAGAGTGCCAAAAGAAGGAAATAATTGACATTTGTGCTTTCAAGAGCCTAGGCAGGAACGAAAGCTTTTAGCACATACACACGAGATTTTATTTTAAAATAATGTATTTTGAAACCGGATTTTATGTGACAGATCACTTAAGGCTAAATAAATTGGGGTGAGCGGGAGTTCACAGCCAGACCACTTGATCAGTAAAGAGAATGATTTCTCCATAGACGAGTGTCGGCCTAGACAGACACCCCTACCCTGCAGGTGAGGACGGCTGAGAGGTAACAGAGATGGGCGTGCCACAGTCACACGGGCGGTCAGTGGCTCATCTTTCAGTAACTGACCACCTGCTGCATTTCCATATTGGTTCAAAGTCTGTTTTCAGTATGTGTTTTCCTCCATTAGACAATGATTTCAAGGTGGGATTCAACGGAATGCCCTTGCTGAGCTCAAATAATTCAGAAGACCTTTCACTGATTCTAGGTGTCTGCCCTCCCCGCCAGGTTGTACAATATATAATGGTTTTGCATATGTTATCATTTTGCCTCAATAGGTATTAGGAAAACAAACAAACAGAAAGATCTGCCCAATGTCGCACCAGAGCCAAGCCCTGCAAGCCCTCTCCCAGCATGACCCATGCCTCTTCCACTGCCATCACGGTGAGGAACAGATATCATGTTCACATTTCAGCCTAGTTCAACCTGTGAGTCCCTAAGGATAAAGTCATCGATTACTCTAACGAACACTGAATTAGCTCACTGCCAGCATGCAAAAACTGAGCTCCACTGTGATGTCGTTTTCTTCCCAGTTCATCTGTAGGTAGGTCCTAATTAATCAGACTGCAGGTCACTCACCCACCAAAACAAACCTGAGGTAAACGGAGAAGCAGTAAGAGAAAGGCCCTCTGTGGTGGCTGATGGCCTGTCATCCATCCACTCGTATGCCCAGAAGGGCCAGGGTACAAAGTGCATACAGCGTGCAGAATCGTGCTAGGGCTTCACAGCACTCTATTTTTTTAAACTGACGCCACACTCATTTTCATGTCTCTGTTTCTTCCTTGCGTCTCCCACAACTGCCCAGACTGGAACTGCATCTGTGGTCATCTACTTGTTCATTTTATTTTTCCATGACTGCTCCCTCTCCAAAAGAGCAAACTGAAGTCTCTCATCTTCAGACCTCCGTCTTCTACCTTGCGGATTGCTTGATTGACCACTCCCACTAAAAATACTGCTCAGTACTACCTGGTCCAAATACGCACGGGATCCATCGCCCCTTGTTATTTTTTCTTGTTTGCATATCCACTTATGTCACGGTAAATGTTCCTCTTTCTAATAACTTCCCTGCCAATAAGCTAACCTGCCTTGGCTCTGCATTTTCTCATACGTAACAGACAAAACATTCTCACCCAAATCTCTGTGCTCCCTTTCACCCAGACAGGTGAGGAGTACCAGGAAAACCACACCCAAATGGCAGGTGGATAACAATGCATTGCTGATCAACGAAACCCATTAGGGACTTTAAAATATCCAGAAAAACGAACACACTTTTTACTTCAACTCCATACCCACTGTTCACAACTATTCTTTTAAAGGTTCACTGCTCTCCAACCCATTCCTGCCTCACTCCTTACACTCAGTAGAGGACACAATGCTTCCATCAGGGTAAAACCTCATCCATCCAACAGGAACTCGTGTTCTCCCACTTCCAAGTCCACCAGCCACCCAAGCCTGCACTGTCCCTCCTCAGCCCTCCTGGGTCCTCCTGAGGGCAGCCCTCCTCTGGTCTCTGGACTCAGTTCTCTCCTTGTCAGCGACGACGTTACTCTTTACTAAACCTTTGCTCTTTAGTCTTTCCTTTTCTACCAGAAGAATCATGAAAATATTTACATATCTTTACGTTTCTCATCAAGAAAGAAAGGCAGGCAGGACAGCAGGCAGTGAGGGGGGTAGAGGGGAAGGAAGGAAGGGGAGGAAGAAGGAGAAAAGGGAGAGGGGAGGGGAGGGGAGGGGAGAATAAAAGGGGGAATTCCTCTGTATTCTGACCTCCCTCCCCAGCTCCCAGCTTGTCGAGGCCAGCTGTGGCCCCCGCAGTGCCTGTTCTCACTTCCCCACTCTGCCCCCATGTGTCTTCCGCCCCGTCACTGCAGAAACGGCTCTGCAGAGCTTCCCACCATCTCCGGCCTGCAAAACTCAGTGGGGCCTCCCCACTCTCTCCTCCCTCCAAACTCGAATGTTCTTCCTCCTTTTACTCAGTGGGCTTGGCTGCCCTCACCCATGCCTGCCAGCCAGCTCTCTCTTGGTGTCCAATGACAGAAGCCACGCTGTAGCTGAGGCGACAGGAGGGCATGTGTGTGGGGAGACACACAGGAGGGGGAGGGGAGGGGGCTGGCGCAGCAGACGCGGCACAGGACCCTCCCCCGGGGGCCAGGCTGGGCCGCCTCCCTGTGGCTCGCACTCTCTCCACGGCACGAGTGCGTGAGTGCCTGCCTCTCTCCAAACACAGGCTTTATTCTTTCCGATGAGTGGGTCTAGTTGCAAATGCGGCCACCCGGGCGCCCCTCCGCTGCAAGTTCCCATGCCTCATACCTCCGAATCTATACACCGGAACAAAAGTGAGCCTTCTCTCGGCTCCACTTCGGAGCCTTCCAGAAAGAACATCCAATTGTCCCCTTGGATCACACTGGACCCCTGCATCGATCCACTGTTGTCAGAACAGTGGCATACAAAAAACTACAAGGCAGCCTCACAGAGAATCTGGTTCCAGCCCATCTCCAAGAAGAAATTTGCGCAGAGGAGTCATTTATTCTCAGCAAGGAAGGGGCACCTCGCGGCGTGCCGAGTAAGCACACGCTACGCGGCTGCTACGTGAGGTTCGAAGCACGGGAGTTTCTCAAGAGTCCTTCCTTGAGTTGCTGTCTCCTCACTCTGTACTTCCCACCTAAGCAACTCCGCTGACATCAGGATAACCATCCGTATTAGTCAGGGCTCTCCAGAGAAACAGAACCAATAGGAAACGCAAATATCTAGAAGGAGACGTACTCTAAGGAACTGGCTCATGCTATCAGGGAAGACGGCAAGTTCAAAATCCACGTGGTGGGCCATCAGGCTGGAGACACAGGAAGGGCAGATACTGTAGTTCAAGTCTCAAGGCCATGTGCTGGCAGAATTTTCTTCTGCTCGGGAGAGGTCAGTCCTGTTCTACTCAGGCCTCCAAATGATTGGATGAGGCCCACCCACATTAGGGAGAGCAATCTGCGTTACTCCATGTCCTCCAATTTAAACGTTAATCTCATTCAAAGCACAGTCACAGGAACGTGGAGAATGTTTGACCACACATCCAGACACCACGGCCCAGCAAAGCTGACATACAAAATTAATCATTATTCCACTCCTAGCTCATGTGTCTCTTCAGAAATTCAGACCAGCAACCAAATGTCTATCACTACTTATCTCCACTAATGTTTCGAAGGCACCTCAAGTTCACCAACTCCAGACGGAATTCACCACCTTCTTCTTTAGGCTTGGATCCTTCAAGCATTCACTTCCCATGCACCCAGTTAATCCAACCCCAAACATGAGATGTGTTCCTGAGGACCCCCCTCCCCAACCTCCTCCCACCATCCAGTTACGAACGATGCCTGTCTTGTCAACTTCATCTGCAAACCTTCTCTCAACTGCATCTGATTTGTTCCAAACGCCACCATCACCCTCATACGAGCTGTCCTCATCTCCAACCTACGTTACTGTGACAGCCTTCTCACTGCCCTTCCGTTCTCTTCTGTCTCTCCTTCTTAAGGGATGGCTAAGACGCTCAGAGCTTCTTAAACAGCCCTACAAGACACTCCCTCCTCCCTCCTCTCTCCAGATTATCGCATGCTATGCCTCCACCTTGTAGTGGCCAGCCTCCTCCCATCCTATAAATACTCCCTGCAAGCGACAGTCTCTCAGTCCCTCAACCATCCAGGCGCTCTGCCCTCAAGGCGTGCCGCCGAACTACACTCACCATGCTTGTCCCAAGCTCTGCCCCCACCGGCCTGATGAACCAGCATCCATTCATCAGGGAAACCTTCTCTGCACCTCAAGACCAAAAACAGGGCTACCAACATAACATGTCCCATTTTAATGGCATATCTTTGTGAGTATATTAGTATCTGACTCTCCACTAGTTTGACAGTTCCCTGAAAGCTGGGGTTTTGGTGAAGTAGAGCTTCAGCTTCATTCAAAGAGTAAGTGCCCTAAAAATGTCTGTTAAATGAGTGGTTTTAAATTTCTCTTGGTTTTTATCTCATTTCAAAAAATTTTCCTATTGACAGTTTTAACCAAGAATAGCACCTCTCCATTTTGTCACTGATTTTTGATTCCTCCTCTGTCATCATCTCCACAAACAATATTGAACATGGATATTAAAGAATTGGGCATTGGCTTTTTCCAATTTAACTAGAAAAATTCTTCTCAAACAAAAGCAGACTTTCCATGAACCCACACATTTTGCTAACTCCTACTGTTCTACCTTTCTCAGTAATTTTTTTTAAAATAAATTTATTTATTTATTTATTTATTTTTGGCTGCATTGGGTCTTCGTTGCTGCGCGCGGGCTTTCTCTAGTTGCGGCGAGCAGGGGCTACTCTTCATTGCGGTGCGCGGGCTTCTCATTGCGGTGGCTTCTCTTGTTGCAGAGCACAGGCTCTAGGTGTACAGGCTTCATTAGTTGTGGCACGTGGGCTCAGTAGTTGTGGCTCGCAGGCTCTAGAATGCAGGCTCAGTAGTTGTGGCGCACGGGCTTAGTTGTTTCGCGGCATGTGGGATCTTCCCGGACCAGGGCTCGAACCCATGTCCCCCGCATTGGCAGGCAGATTCTTAACCACTGCGCCACCAGGGAAGCCCTCTCAGTAATTTTAAGGGAGAATCATGACACCACTGTCAACCCCCTTGTGTGAAAAGCAAAGATCTCAGCATGACTCACAAAAAGCAATTTATTAAATTGTCCATGACAATTAGAATATGCAAATACTGTCATTTAAAGATTCAGTCCAAGATTTAGTGCTATGCACTTAAACAGAACTTGGACATTTTCTAGACTTAGTTTTAAACAGAAACGAGAAAAATAAAATAAAATCGCCCCATGAGCCCCTTTTCATCTTTCCAACAATTTCCCAGCAATTTCCCTACACATATCCCATCATGGGACTTAGATACTGACTTTTTTTTTTTTTTTAATTATTTATTTATTTATCTATTTTTTTAATTTTTGGCTCTGTTGGGTCTTTCGTTTCTGTGCGAGGGCTTCCTCCAGCTGCAGCAAGTGGGGGCCACTCTTCATCGCGGTGCGCGGGCCTCTCACTATCGTGGCCTCTCTTGTTGCGGAGCACAGGCTCCAGACGCGCAGGCTCAGTAGTTGTGGCTCACGGGCTTAGTTGCTCCGCGGCACGTGGGATCTTCCCAGACCAGGGCTAGAACCCGTGTCCCCTGCATTGGCAGGCAGATTCTCAACCACTGCGCCACAGGGAAGCCCGATACTGACTTCTAAACTAGTCAACCCCTTCATCCGATTCACCTTAGCAATTTTGGCAATAAGTAGTTTTCAAAGTGAGAAAATACAAGAAAATTTTCCATGATGTCCTTGGAGCATCTGGCCAAGTCTTCTCACCTGGCACATTCTATGTTTACAGGGTGTTTTTTTTTTTTTTTTTAATTATTTTTGTTTGCATTGGGTCTTCGTTGCTGCGTGCAGGCTTTCTCTGGTTGTGGCGAGCGGGGGCTACCCTTTGTTGTGGTGCGAGGGCTTCTCATTGTGGTGGCTTCTCTTGTTGTGGAGCACGGGCTCTAGGCACACAGGCTCAGTAGTTGTGGCACGTGGGCTCAGTAGTTGTGGCTCGTGGGCTCAGTAGTTGTGGCTCACGGGCTCTAGAGCACAGGCTCAGTAGTTGTGGTGCACGGGCTTAGTGGCTCCGCAGCATGTGGGATCTTCCCGGACCAGGGCTGGAACCCGTGTCCCCTGTACTGGCAGGCAGACTGTCAACCACTGCACCCCCAGGGAAGCCCCTGCAGTGCTTTTTAAACAAACTCAGCAGCATTTCTGTGACAGAAGAAGCACAACTGTTTTTAACTGTCACACCACTCACCTCCATCAGACTTCGTAGGCTGGACCACATCCACAAGGAAGATATTTGGCTCTCTGGTTCTCATTAATGGTACGCTTTCATAATACATCTGCCATCACACATGTATACATCAGGTCCCAATAACAGGAAGTAGATGCTCAAATACAATCATTACGTCTAAAAATCTGTACCTCTTTGTACTATGGAAATTCTGTAGAGCAAAGAGTTCTTTAAAAACATACCCTAGCACATGCATAAATGCACTGCACAAAGTCTTCAGGTTTGAGTTTGATACAATAAAATCTAAGTATAATCAACACAACTATATAATTCCTGGACATTTAAAGATTCAGAGATTAAAAATATATATTTGGAGATTTAATCCTCATCAGCCAGTTTTAGGTAGAAAATAATACTGACAATGTGGTTTAAAGAAAGCATAGTAAACTGAAAAAGGATTGTGACATAGTTTAATGAAACTTGCCATTTACGCTGCTAACCCCTGCACCGGAAATACAGGAACCCCTCAAATATCAGTGAAGGGTTAATGATTACAGGGGAAAACCATGACACCCAGTGGCCAAAGATTTTCGATGCTGCATAAATTTCTCTGTCCCCTCTTCATCAGTCACCCATCCATCCATCTAGCTGCTCATCTAGATAGCTGTTTATGTGTAGAATGAAATTCACAATATTGAAATAGGCAAGGCATTCATGAACAATTTTGTATTTTCACATGCATGCATAAAAATTATCCTTTTTATTTGAAAAATCGTGGATGCTAATGTATAGTTTATGCACGGATATATGGTATCTGCATCAACAAAACTATGAGTGTATCTCTTAAGTACATACACCCACTTGTAAAGAACCCCATAATCTTCATTCATGATTAGAATTTATTCTGTCCTGGCCCACTTTTTTTTCTTTTGAAAAAACCCTCAGAGAAAAGTGAAATGAATTATTTCACTTAGTGAACTGATAACAGAAGTGGACCTTGTTTATATACTGAATAGAGCATTACATGATAAAAAGGGTGCCTCTAGGATGGGTAAATTTATTCAGACATTTGTTGCTTCTCTTTCTTTGGCCATTTTCATTTATTACAATTTTTCCTCCTTCATGTCATTACTTATGTAAACCTAAGAAGTTATATTAGCAGTTTGTAAGGAGAAGTTCCAGATTCCGACCCTGTCACTACTGATTTGTAACTTTGACCATGCTCCTCAAGCCCCTGAAATTTTAGTGTCTTTATTTGAAATAAGGGATATTTTTTATGCATCATGCAAAGACTATACTCCCTCTGCTTCACATTACATCCCTGTGACTTACTTATTTTATAACCGGTATTTTGCACCTCTTACTCCCCTTCACCTATTTTGCCATTCCTCCCACACCCTCCCTTCTGGCAACTATTAGATTTTTCTCTGTGTCTGTGAGTCTATTCCTGTTTTGTTGTATTTGTCCATTTGTTCTGTCTTTTACATTCCACGTTAAGTGAAAAAAATATAATCAGTCTTTCTCTGATGAATGTTATTATGGCTGAGTAGTATTCCATTGTGTGTGTTTGTATGTACGTGTGTATATATATACATGTGCCACATCTTCTTTATCCATTCCTCTGTCGATGGACACTTAGGTTGCTTCCATGTCTTCACGATTATAAACAGTGCTGCTATGAACATTGAGGTGCATGTATCTTCTTAAATTAGTGTTTTCATTTTCTGGGGATAAATACCCAGGAGTGGAATTCTACATCATATAGTAGTTCTACTTTTAATGTTTTTGAGGAACTTCCATTCTGTTTTCCACAGTGGCTGCACCAATTTACATTCGCACCAACACTGCACGAGGGTTCCCTTTTCTCCACATGCTTGCCAACACTTGTTATTTGTTGTCTTTTTGATGACGGCCATTCTGACCAGTGTGAGGTGATACCTCATTGGGGTTTTGATTTGCATTTCCCCAATGATTATAGTGATGTTCAGCACCTTTTCATGTGCCTATTGGCATCTGCATGTCTTATTTGGAAAAATGTCTATTCATACCTTCTGCCCATTTTTTAATCATTTTGTTTGTTCTTTTTGACATTGAGTTGCATGAGTTCTTTATACATACACCCACAGAGGTCTCTATGGGTTATATATTAAACCTTCTATCAGGCATATCATTTGCAAATATCTTTTATTCAGTAGGTTGCATTTTTGTTTCATTGGTTTACTTCACTGTGCAAAAGTCTTTTAGTTTGACCTAGTCCCATTTGTTTATTTTTGCTTTTGTTTCCCTCACCTGAGGAGACAGATCCACAAAAATATTGCTAAGACTGATGTCAAAGAGCAGATGGCCTGTGTTTTCTTTTAGGAGTTTTATGGTTTCAAGTCTTACACTTAAGTCTTTAAACCATTTTGAGTTAATTATTGTGCATGGTGTGAGATAGTGGTACAGTTTCTTTTGTTTTTTTTTTTTTTCCCTGCATGTAACTGTCCAGTTTTCCCAACATCATTTATTAAAGAGGCTATCTTTTCCGCATTGTATATTCTTGTCTCCTTCATCAAAAATTGACCATTTTGTGTGGTTTGTGTCTCCAGTTCCAGAATACTCTAATTAGCTTTCAATCACCTATACTTTACACCCTGACTAACCCATCTGAGCCATCAGAGTGTCTGTCACATGGATGGTTAGAGAATAACAAAGGTCTCCATGGGTTATATCATTTCTAAACCAATTTTTAAAGGCAAAAAAACCTGGCCAGGGCTTCCCTGGTGGCGCAGTGGTTGAGAATCTGCCTGCTAATGCAGGGGACACGGGTTCGAGCCCTGGTCTGGGAAGATCCCACATGCCGCGGAGCAGCTGGGCCCGTGAGCCACAACTACTGAGCCTGCGCGTCTGGAGCCTGTGCTCTGCAACAAGAGAGGCCGCAATAGTGAGAGGCCCGCGCACCGCGATGAAGAGTGGCCCCCCTCGCCGCAACTAGGGAAAGCCCTCACACAGGGGCGAAGACCCAACGCAGCAAAAATAAATAAATAAATAAATTGAAAAAAAAAAAAAAAAAAAAAAACCTGGCCAGCGAGAAATAAAAAGCACAAATTAAAAATAAAAATAATGTAGCCAAATTCAGGAAAAAAATGAAGAACATGGTTGAAAATGATCCAAAAATAACAATTTTCAAATTGTGGACACAGGAGGAATAGACTTGATTATTTTTCTTTTGGTTTTAGTGCCTGTGGAAACTTCATCATAAACTAGCAGGCTTTTATAATAATTTTGTTAAAAAAAAAAAAAGATACAATATAAAATAGACTAACCAAGAGAAAAATACATACATAGTGTAAACTAATATAAACATGTTTTCACATATGAACATAGGGCAATTATCTATCATTTTGGAGCAGTTACATGGAGCTGTTTTGTTAAAGCTCCATGGCCTGAAAAAAAAATTGTCCTAACTTCAGATAACGCTTCATTGATTGATTCATTCATTAATCCATTCATTCACTCAGTATCTCAGCAAATATTTATAATGGTTTTCTTCTCACTAAAAGACTATGCTAGCACTATAAGATATCCAAATCTATTTGATAATAATCCTGGGCTCTCTGTAAACTTAGAGAAGAGTAAGAAATAATTTTATCAATAAAGTATATAACTGCACTTAAAATATTTCCTACCAGCTTTAACTTTAAGAAATAGCAGGGACTAGGGACTTCCCTGATGGTCCAGTGGGTAGGACTCCACACTCCCAATGCAGGGGGCCCAGGTTCGATCCCTGGTCGGGGAACTAGATCCCGCGTGCCACAACCAAGAGTCCACATGCCCCTACTAAGAGTCCGCATGCCACAACTAAGAAGTGCACATGCTGCAATGAAGATCCCACATGCTGTAACTAAGACCTGGCACAGCCAAAAGAGATAGATAGATAGATAAATAAATAAATGTTTTTTAAAAATAGAAATGGAAGGGACTAGAAAATTGTTTGTATTTACCATATAATGCATGTGTAAAGATACAAATATTATTATGTATACAAATACACATATTATTAAAATGCACACATGGTATACTATTAAATCACGTTTATGGATTTAGAAAAAAGGAATTATACGTATTGAGAACTTTCCTTACACTAAAAAGTTTCAGGAAACCGTGAATGTGAGCTCTCTACATTAGTGTTTCTATGTTTGGCAAAATTGGTATTACAACCCAAAAGGCAGGATACAAGTTGCAGGATACAAAATTCATGCACAGAAATCTGTTGCATTTCTATACACTAACAATGAAAGATCGGAAAGAGAAATAAAAGAAACAATCACATTTACCGTCACATCAAAAAGAATAAAATAACTAGGAATAACCCTACCTAAGGAGGCAAAAGACCTGTACTCTGAAAACTATAAGATGCTGATGAAAGAAATCAAAGATGACACAAACAGAGGGAAAGATATACCATGTTCTTGGATTGGAATAATCAATTTTGTCAAAATGATTATACTACCCAAGGCAATCTACAGATTCAATGCAATTCCTATCAAGTTACCAATGCCATTTTTAACAGAACTAGAACAAAAAATTTTTAGATTTGTATAGAAACACAAAAGACCCCAAATAGCCAAAGCAATCTTGAGAAAGAAAAATGGAGCTGGAGGAATTCAGGCGTCCTGACTTCAGACTATACTACAAAGCTATAGTCATCAAAACAGTATGGTACTGGCACAAAAACAGAAATATCGATCAATGGAACAGGATAGAAAGTCCAGAGATAAACCCACGCACCTATGGTCCATTAATCTTTGACAAAGGAGGCAAGAATATACAATGGAGAAAAAACAGTCTCTTCAATAAATGGTGCTGGGAAAAGTGGACAGCTACATGTAAAAAAAATGAAATTAGAACATTCTTTAATACCATGTACAAAAATAAACTCAAAATGGATTAAAGACCTAAATGTAAGACTCTAAGAAGAAAACATAGGCAGGACACTCTGACACAAACCACAGCAAGATCTTTTTCAAGCCGTCTCCTAGAATAAGGGAAATAAAAAGAAAAATAAACAAATGGGACCTAATTACACTCCAAAGCTTTTGTACAGCAAAGAAAATGATAAACAAGACACAAAGACAACCCAAAGAATGGGAGAATATATTTGCAAATGATGCAACTGACAAGGGATTAATCTCCAAAATTTGTAAACAGCTCATGTGTGGCTCAATATCAAAAACAAAAAACAAAAACAAAAACAACCCAATAAAAAAATGGGCAGAAGATCTAAAGAGACATTTCTCCAAAGAAGATATACAGATAGCCAAGAGGCCCATGAAGAGATCCTCAACAGCACTAATTATTAGAGAAATGCAAATCAGAACTACAATGAGATACCACCTCACACCAGTCAGAATGGCCATCATCAAAAAGTCTACAAACAATAAATGCTGGAGAGGGTGTGGAGAAAAGGGAACTCTCCTACACTGTTGGTGGGAATGTAAGTTGGTGCAGCTACTATGGAGAACACTACGGAGGTTCCTTAAAAAACTAAAAATGGAGCTACCATATGATCCAGCAATCCCACTCCTGGGCATACATCCGGAGAAAACCATGATTTGAAAAGATACATGCACCCCAATGTTCATTGCAGCACTTTTTACAATAGCCAAGACATGGAAGCAACCTAAATATCCATCAACAGAGGAACGGATATTATGTGCTACATAAAAAAATGGAATATTACTCAGCTATTAAGAAGAATGAAATAATGCCATTTGCAGCAACATGGATGCAACTAGAGATTATCATACTAAGTGAAGTAAGAAAGACAAATATCACATATCACTTATATGTGGAATCTAAAAAAATGATACAAATGAACTTATTTACAAAACAGAAACAGACTCACAGACATAGAGAAAGAACTTATGGTTACCGGGGGGAAGGGACAGATAGATTGGGAGTGTGAAATTGACATGTACACACTGCTATATTTAAAATAGACAACCAACAAGGAACTACTGTATAGCACAGGGAACTCTGCTCAATATTTTGTAATAACCCAAATGCAAAAAGAACTTGAAAAAGAATAGATACACGTTTATGTATAACTGAATCACTTTGCTGTACACCTGAAACTAACACAACTCCAATATAAAATACTGGATATATACTCCAACATAAAATTTTAAAAATTAAAAACAAAAAATAAACAAACAAAAAAAGAAAAAAAAAAAACCAAAAAACAAAAAACAAAAAGACCTAAGGTAAGATTTTGCTCCTTATGTATTAATAATGAATTCAAATACAATATGTTTTAAATAAATATATATCTTCCCTTAATTATCATAAGCATCTCCTTTTCTGTTTACACACAAAAACCTTACAAATTCAAATAATAAAAAGATCATGTTTTCAATTCGCACTCAGTAATAGACATATTTTGGATAAAGAGAATCTTCTAAAAAAACATATCATATGTGTGGAAATTCCCTGGCGGCCCAGTTGTTAGGACTCAGCTCTTCCATTGCTAAGGGTGTGGGCTCGATCCCTGGTCGGGGAACTAAGATCCAGCAAGCCATGCGGTGTGGCCAAAAAATATAAAATAAAAAATTTTAAAAATAAAAAATCATATGTGGATAAACGTCTTCAGTTCAACTCACAGAAAACAAGCCAAATTGATCTAAAATGAGTCACAGAGGTTTAGAATAAGGGTCAGCAAGTGTGATAGCCTGCTGACCAAACCCAGCTACCATTTTTATAAAGGTTTTGCTGGAACACAGACACATCTGTTAATCTATGTACTGTCCATGGCCACTTTTAGGCTAAAACAGCAGAATTGAGTAGTTGGGATGGAGACCATATGCCTGCAAAGCCAGTAACGTTTATTATCTGGCTCTGTTCAGAAAAGGCTTGTTGGCCTCTGGTCTAGAGCTGTGGATCTCAAACTTGAACTCACATCAGAATCCCTGGAGGTTTGTTAATGTACAGACAGCTGCTCCCACCCTGCAGCAGAGGTTCTGATCCAGCAGGTGGGGGGTGGGTGCTGAAAATCTGCATTTCTAACCAGCTCCCAAGTAATGCTGATGCTGCTGGTCTGAAGACCACACTTTGAGAACCCCTAGTGAAGACAAAACATTATTCGTCAGAGCTGTATCAATTTCCTCTGCTTAAACGATGATACTGTTAAATGGCTAAATATATGCTGTTGAAGTAGCAACTTCCATTGCACCTTTAATCTAAGCATCATCCATCCCAAAGTATTCTTATCAGTAGCTCTGAAGTGTAGGTAATCATTACCCACCTCCCTCACTGGACTGATCAGGGGCTTATGTCATCACAGGGGCTGAACGACTTGTCCTGGAATAGACCCAAAGTCAAGAGTACTAGGTGACTAAAAGCCCAGATTTCTTCAGCAATTACTGGGCTCTCCAGGTCACATGGTGTTTTTATAGGAATTCTAGACTCGCATAATGGAAAAAGAACCAGAGGTCAACTTGACAGTTGCCTTGTTGCCTCTAAGGCCCAGGCAGACATAGAAGTTCCCAGCTACCCAGGGTCCTCAGTGCCATTCTCCAACCACAGAGAAACAAAAGAGAGCAACTTGCCATGCACATTCAAAGTTGGAGCTCTCAGCAAAATGTAGGTGCCATTTGCTCACAGTTTCAAGAGAATTCAACAAGGGTAAAATGACCTTGAAAAATAAACTAATTCTCTGGCAGTCAAGTGGTGATTCTGTTTTCTGTGATTACATTCCATTGTTTGGAAAAGAATTTTCAATGCCAGTGTTATCAAGACTATCTATCATATTAGTAGTAAGGAGTTAAGTTTTTAAAGACATGATCTGGAATCAATTATATCGTACAATAGCTTTGCAATCTGGGACAATATAGGAGGTCTTTTCATGCACGTCACATCTAGTCAAAATACATGCTCGATTTGAATACCAGAGCCACCCAGATTAGTTACATTACGAACCTTCAAAACTCTTGACATATATAGCCCTTAAAAGAGAATCACATTTGGTTAGTCATTTTAAAAAGATGAAAAGGAAAACAATAGTAGTTCTGAGGTCAAGTTCACAGTTAGCTAAAAGAAACAATTGAGAACACACTGAAAGACTAAAACTGCCATGTGACATGTGAAGGTTGAAGCCAGCCCTTGATGAAGGGTTCAGATTTTATCTCCTTCTGCATATGCAGAATGGCACCACTAAAGTTACAAGACAAAGAACCACAATTCTATGACAATCGTTTTTCTTTGACAACTACGTCTGTCCCTATAAAACATGCCCTTTTCCTGATGGTTGGCATCTTCCACAATGGAAAATTCAGCACGGATGAGAAAGAACATGAAAACACCCCCCCCCCCAAATTACGATGCTGTTCAAAGGCATAATCAAGCATCCAACAGATAATGAGCACACTGACCTTCCAATGCAATACACCAACCTTCAGAAATCCACGACTGTTCACACCACTCATCAGCCGAAGTAAATCTAATACCATGTACAAAGCCATACATATCCTTCTTAAGAGGAATACGTACATTTATATTTCACTTTGATGGCAATCTGGAACCAAACCAGTTCAGAAAAAGTAATGTACTTTGATATGGTGTCATATTAAGTAAATTTCACTTCTCTCTAACACTGTTAAAAATCTGTGACACTGTACTGATTACAGTTCCAGATTCCCAGTGGTATAATATCTCCTCTCTAGTTACCAGCCGCTGACCTCTCACCCTCCCTCATCTCCCCTGGTTCATCAGTCGTGGTCCTCTCTGTGACACCCAGAGCCTTGTTCCTCTTTCCATCTTCCTGCTTCTTATTAACGCTTTCCTTCACAGAACCAACAAACCATTATGGCTCTGTTGTTTGGATGTCCCCAAACACTGCCTGCTCCAAATACCCCCTGTCCTTCCATCAATTTGCCATCATTTGGGATGCCTTCATCTCAGACATCTTTTATCAAGTACTCTTCTCTCTGACCACGCACACTTCTGTTCCTCTAGCTCATGTCCTCCTGCAAACATCTTCCACCTCCAGCCCCTTCACCTCTTTGTCTTCTCCCGTACATCGTCCAGCTGTCTCCTGTTCCTTCAGGTACCCAGCCAATGCCTTCAACTCCTGCGGTCCAGTGTCTTACACACATCCTCTATCAACAGTCTAATACTAAGTTGATCTATGCCCCAAATATTGGCTTGTGTGCTCTGTATTTGTTATTTACTTATCTCCGCCCTCGGGGATATGTACCATCTTCATTGTAGAGATGAGAAACCTGAGAAACAAAGCACCTGCCTAGAATTACATCAAAGATTGGAATCGGGCAGCCTGGCCAGAGCCCTGACTTGGTCACTAGGGCTCCCATTTCTCTGCCTCAGTGAAAAGTACCAACACGTCTCTTCTGGTGAATGTGTGAGTGGGGTGCAGGGGCCCTGCTACCCATGTTTCCCCAGCAGTGGCCATGATCAATATATCTAATGAAACCAACAAGCAGGGAGAAAGATACAAAATATGGAGAATTAAGCATGGAGAGAGTAAACCCTAGTGGTACTCTGTCTTTGGTTCTAGTTTCTTGGACACTTAATACATGCTTATACCTCTTGCATTTTTCTGAGTCTTTGGATAGGTGATGCTTTTTCTTAATGTCTAAACCTTACATCCGATGACTGTATCGCTCATTCTCAGCCAAATAATGTACTTTTCTACAAAGAGAAAACAGAAGTTCTGAGATTGGAACTTCTCAGTGTGAGACTGACTCTCTTATCTGTGAGAGGGGCAATCTTTCCTTCCTTATCTCCTCCTGCAAAGATTCCTATTGTCTACCTGTATTCTGGATCCCACTGGCTACTGACTTCTCGGGATAGTCACCAGAACTATTATCTATTCTCCTTCCAGAATTTTGTCCTCTCCCTCCAATGCTTCCTTTCCACCCACATTTAAACATACTCATTTTCGGACTTCCTTGGTGGTGCAGTGGTTAAGAATCTGCCTGCCAATGCAGGGGACATGGGTTTGAGCCCTGGTCCGGGAAGATTCCACATGCCGCAGAGCAACTAAGCCCGTGCGCCACAGCTACTGAGCCTGTGCTCTAGAGCCCACAAGCCACAGCTACTGAGCCCACGTGCCGCAACTACTGAAGCTTGCACGAGTAAAGCCTGTGCTCCACAACAAGAGAAGCCACTGCAATGAGAAGCCCGTGCACCACAACGAAGAGTAGCCCCCATTTGCTGCAACTAGAGAAAGCCCACGCGTAGCAACAAAGACCCAACGCAGCCAAAAATAAATAAATAAATAAATAAATAATTTCTAAAATAAATAAATATACTCATTTTGAAAATAAGCAATACAAAACCTCTCCTTCAACTTCCATCTGCTTCCCAAGTTTGTCCTCTTTACACAGCCAGGGGTCCCTACATTTGCATGCTTTGCTTTCTCATCTCTCATTAAACTTCACCTTTAAATGGAAAGAAATCACCCTAAGCAAGAGAGAGAAAATGCTAAATCACATTTTTAAAAAATTTAGTAAACCTTTTGTTATAGCATAGTTTTAGATTTACAGGAAAGTTGCAAGAATGTTGGAGAGTTCCCCTATTTTAACATCTTACATTCATCCGGTACTTTGTTACAACTAATGAACTGATACTGACACACTATTATTAACTGATGTTTATACTTTATTTGGATTTCCTTAGTTTTCCCCTAACATCCATTGATTGCACCAGGATCCAAATCAGGACATCACATAAACTTTTAGTGGCCATAGCTTCTTGGTCTCATTTAGGCTTTGACAGTTTCAGACTTTCCCTGTTTTTGAGGACCTTGACAGATTTGTAGAATGTCTTTCAATTTTGCTTTTTCCAGTGTTTTTCTCATGATTAGGTTGGGGTTACAGGCAACTGGGAGGAAGACCACAGAGGTAAAGTGCCCTTCTCATTACATCATATCAAGGTCACATGCTATCAACATGACATATCCCAGTTGACACTGACCTTGATCCCTGGGCTGATCAAGTGTTTCAGGTTTCTCCACTGTAAAATTACTCACCTTCTTTTACTTCTGAGGAACAATTTTGAACAATAAAAGTTTCAAATACTTAACTTTAGAGTGTCTAAATCACTAGTGAATGTGGTTACACCTACATGTCTGTGTGAGTTGTCCTTTGTGGAAGTGCACCTTGATTTTGTACCGGGATGGAGAGGCACAGAGAGAGCGAGAGACACAGAGAAGCCCAAGCACTCCAAAGAACAGGGCCTTCAAGTGACCGAGAGAATACAAGCATCTGGGGTTGAACAAATATCCTAGGCTGAATGTGGAATCATGAACTTAAGTGGACAGACAGGGTTATATTCTCATTATTTGGGAAGTAAAGTTACTGTAACACAAAGACTCTAAATACAGAAGTTCAAATAGACTACACGTTTGCTTCTCTCTCATGCAACAGCCCAGAGATGGCTGGATGGTTAGCTTTGCCATCCTCAACCCATGACTCAGCACCTGTGAGTTAAGGTCAACTGCTCCATTTGTCAACACTGTTCAGCCAACAGGAAGGAAAGAAGAATGGAAGGTATCTGTTCTTCTTTCTCAAGAATCGGAGGCAGAAATTGTTCATGTTGTTACCATTATATTCCACTGGCCTGAACTTAGTCATGTGACTGCATACCAAGCTACAAACTAGTGGGGCAATGCAGGATCTAACTGGATGCCCGCCTGCTTGCTAAAACTTGGTTAGGTTTATAGGAATAAAGTATCTAGAACAGAATGGATACTGGGAGAATAAATACTGGTCAAAATGAGCAGATCTTTAACTGAATACCTGGTGGCAGGTTGTTTATTTTTTCTTCCAATAAAAAAACAACATCTGGACCAAAGTTGCAAATCGAATCAGCATCTTGTTGGGTCTACGAATCTACACCATTCTCCAAGTCCCACCCACACATCTCAAACAAGAGAGTCAAATGGGGCTGTGATAGAAAACAATACACCTGACACTTTCCAGTTTTGATGGTGGCCCTAGTCTCTGCTACTCTCCTCAGGGACGCAATATTAACTTTGTTTCAGTCTTTCAGTAGGGAAGGCAATTCTGAGAGCTTCTATTCGTCCCTCCACACAAGTCTTCACTCCATGGATTATGGAGACCCAGGTGCCTCCTGTTTCTGCCCCGACTGTGCACTCGGGTCTTGGGAAAATGAACCCACTGCTCCTCCCCGCCCCCCAAGATTCTATTTTTACCTGACTCTCAGAATCCCACTCTGACTGGGGGAATCATCTGTACTCTGGGACCCAGCAGTTGGAATCAGCTCACAGGCAGCGTTAAGTCCAACCTAAGACGCAATACATTCTCCTTTTGCCGTTTTCAGACACCCAGGGAAAGGGCCACCAGCCCCTGGAGGAAGGCCAGAGGAGGATTTGTAGTTCACACCCGAGCATCGTCTCAGGTACCTGGTCTAGGCGGCACGGCTTGCCCTTCATACCAAAGTCTTGAGGTTGACTGAGAGACTAAGACTACTTCTGTGCTTAACCTGGCTTCTGGTTACTAGTCCTAATGTGCTTCACGTGCACAGGTCAAGTAGGACAGCAGCAAAATTCTTAAACTCTCCATCACAAAGAAAATGAAAAGAGGATGAGGTGGAGGGTAAGTAATGAGTGGACCTGATATGGGGCCTGACCACAACTAGGAACGTGGAAAATTCACACATCTTGTCCTTACACCCTGCTTGGGTATAAGGTTGGGACCTTCTGACCTAACAGTGTCAGATCTCTATAACATGCCCAGCAAAAGCTACCCCGTGCTATCACACTGAAGTGACTAAATTCAAGAATCCACCGTAGCGAGCAGTGATAAGACATAGTTATGCTGAGCCTGCTGTGTTAAACATGAATATATAATACCTCTCCACAAGCAAGAAAACACACCAGCAATAATTCTGCATTCTCTGAGCATTTTGGGGTGGTTTTTATAGGTATTAGAGTTAAACTACATACATTCAACCAGTGCTTCATCACTTACCCATCTAAATGACAAATAGGGGAAAACATATCCATAATTTTCTGAGTTACAGACAAAATGCAGTTAATGGTAACCATTTCAACATCCAAAATTAACTTCTTAATTTCAAAACTAAAATTACAACTGAAATAAATTTTGTAGTATAAATTAAAACAGTCTTACATTCCGAAGGAGTCTGAAATGAACATCTGTATGTTGATAATTTGCTGAATTTACTGAAACAATGTTTTGGATGTCTTGAAAACGTTTCACCTTATTTTTAGCCTAATTAGTAATCAACAACTTGATTTACTCGCTTATTGGTGAAAAGAAATGGGGAGGGCTTTGTTCTGTTATGTAGGAAACATTATTTTTAGTAAACAAACATCAAAATATATTTTCTCTGTGAACGTAGGGCAAAATCTTCAAATGCGATCTGTGCCTTTCCCTATGTAAGTGACACACTGACAGATTCAATTTAGTTTTAAGATCCGCTCTGGCACCGACAGGATGTTAAGCATTCCATTGCTATAGATCTGCACCGTTGTAATTTTTTAATTTTTTTCTTCCTAATAATGAAGTTCCAACAAAACAGCTAGCCAAGTAAACGCCACGTGAGCGTTCGAGGTTGATGGATTACACTCAGTAATTCTGGTTAATGAGGCACTAAAATGATGAGCAGAGAGACCAAGGAATTGGTGATAGCTTGGCAGTGCTGATGACTTCTCCATGGGTAGATACTAGGAGAAGCACTCAGGAATAAGTAGTCTGCACACTCTGTAAACAACAAGGGCATTAACATACCAGGTCAACAGGCAGATTTCAAGAGTGGAGAGGAAAACTTACCTTAGGGCGTCCTTGAAGCTCCTGCATTCACCTGTACCTCTCATCACGATGGAAATCAAAGCCTTCTCTTTCTTCAGGTGACTAGAGTTGGTTTTCACTCTCCTGAAACCAGAGGTTTCCTGATCAGTACAGCTAACTCACCAAGTTGAATTACCCCCTTTGTTGTGCATTGGTTTGATATGATTTCCAGCCCACTTGCTCATGACAACAACAAAGTTGTGATTATAAGTAAAGTTGTTCTGATGTATAAGAGAAATTGTCGTCAGGATGTCATCATGCATGCATGTGGTTAACAACAAAAACATGGGAAGCAGCAGCAGCTAGGGCAGGGCCCTTCAGACTACACACACCCAGAGTCTGTAAGGACTGTCCCAGGGTGTTTGGTCTGGGCAAGGCGACTGCGGACCTGAATGGCCCTCTGAAGACCCGGGGACATCAGCTCCAGCCTGGGCAAGGCGACTCTTTGCCGGCAGTGCTGGAGACCATGAAGCAGCCCCAGGAAGGAGATAATCTCACCCACAACACCTGTACCTTCACGTCCTGGCAAGGCGCTCCAGCAACAAGGATTTTCACTTTGGACCCATCGCCAGCACTGACACATGGCTCTCAGTTGGCCAAGCAACTCTTCAGAGAACCAACTCAGAGAAAGGTACACCTCAACTAAACTTGGACTCTATTCCTTTCATCATCCCCTTGCCTGGAACAATAGCATGATTAAGCTATTATTGGCTTGGAGTATGTTACTTCTTTAGTGGCTAATTAAGAGACATTATCCTGTACTCTACTGGCTTGTGAAATTACGGGTAATTTCCCCAGTGAACCTGTGTTAAATAAATTACTGGCAAAGACAATCACAGTCTCTGAGCATAATTTGCTGCCCCCACAAAACACCCTTCTAAAGAGCATGGTTTCCTTTTATGATTAAATGTTTGCTATCCATAAAAACTGACCTTGGGGAGACCTAAGAAATCTTTTTCTTCCTCCACTGGGGCAAGGAGAACAGAAATGATGGGAAGGTTTTGTATGAATTTCACAATGGTTAAGACCAGGAAACTGACAATGTTGATATCTGCTGATACAAAACTCAGTAATGGTTTTAATGATAACTCAAGGTTTTTACCTCTTTCAGAAATAAACATGAAAGTAACAAGTCAACACATATAATTCTCCTGTTTAAACCTTAATCAGGAAAAATGCCCTAGGATATTATTTTAGAAACATGAAGAACCATAGGCTTCTTTCAGCTTCTTAGCTTGCCTTATTTTGACATCAAATTGCATGTAATTGTCCCTGCATGTGTCTGCATGGACTCATATAAAAACAATTGAATTTAGTAATTGCAAGATATTACCTTTTTAATTGAATTTATCAGTAAGTTTGAATCTATAGCCCCTGGATAGCACTGGGAGTAGGAGAAAAAATTCACTGATTTTGTTATTTCCTCAGGCAGCAAGGGGTCAATGGTGTCTGGCCTCTTTCAGCAGTATTGATACATTAGAGTCTGCACTTTTAATTGTTCCATTTCTAACAGGGCTGTAAACCAAATGCAAAGTTTTCTTTGTAAAGTTTTGCAAAGTTATATATACATCGATCAAACTACATTCACTCACAGTTTCTATTTAGAATTTGGCTTAAGGGAATAATTTTCCTGTACCTGCTTTGATGTAACACTGCTGAGAAACCCTGCATTAGAAGAGGGGGTAGAATCTCATGGAGAGAAAATGTCCAGAGAGGCTGCCTACCCTTGCTGGTGGTCTTTCCTATCAGGGGCCCTCCGTCCCGGGAGAGGAATGAGGAGTTGGCAGAGATGACGGAAGGGTATCTGCGCTGGGCCACCCCTTGGGAGGCCGGCATAGAGCGCTATCCGACTCCTGCCACACTCTTCTGAGTGTTCTAACGCCCCTGACCAGGTGGAGTCTGCTCCCTGGGGCAGCACACGTTCTTTCTGCACCTCTGGTTCCCAGCACAGACCTACACACGAGGCAGACGCTCCATGAACATTTCCTGAAGCAATGGAAAGTGTTTCCATTCCGAACACCAATGACCAGGACAAATACTTGGACTTTTTTTTTTTTTTTCTTCAGTTAAACACAGAGTGAGTAGTATCTACAGCCATTCCCACTTTTCTATGGGTTGAAAATGATAGCACCACTTAACCCCTTACTCCTTTATTTATAAATTCCTTATGGAATACCGATAGATTAGTAAAACGAGGGCCCCTATGAATTTCATTGCCCTCTACTCATAATTTCCTATTGCCTATTTTTATTTGAATAAGAGCTCAAATACATTACAAACTCAGAAGGAGCATCACCACGGTACATATTTTACTTGCGTGATTTATGAGGGCCCACAGGGTAGTGACAATTACTATCCCCATTTGACATTTGTCATCCAGTGCAGAGACGTTCAGATACAGAGCCCCGAGGCGGAGGCCCACAGTTCCCACCCAGGCAGTCGGCCTGCGGTCCCCCTCCCCGTCCCCGGCCCTCTATGTCTCCCCTCCAAGCTCGTGCATGAAAGACTGCAGTGCGCTGTGTGAGGCGGTTATTTCATCCCCGTCTCACAGTCAGGACTGAAATCCCGTGTGGTTAAGCAAGCTGGCTCAGACCCCCCCGCAGGAAATGGCAGAGTCGGGACTCAGGCTGTTTGACGTGTCAGCCTTCCAGCGCCCTCGCTGCAACAGTGCGCTTTCTGTGTGCCCAGATGTCAACCAGCCACCAAGCACAGCCACCTACGACTGTGGTTTGAAAGGCATGAGACCCCTTTTCCCAGTTCCTTGTGGGGAGAGGGCACTGGCATGGACAAGACTGTCAAGCCAAATGAGGCTAGTTACTCCAACTGTTATCACTGTCTGATAACCTGGCCACGTTCTCCAAAGACACCTCAAAAAAAACCTTAAAAAGTAGACCCTATTACGTCCTCATCTGTTGCCTCAAATGTCTTCACCTGGAGCAGGGGAAACATTGACTTGCAGAATTGAGCTGCATCTTGTCTAAAACGTATTTTCAGTCTCCTCCCCAATCGGGTTTTCAGGAAGGACAGAGGAACATGTTTGAAAAGTACTAGGGTTAGCTATTTGCCAACAGCAGATGCATCCGAAGAAATGGGAGTGTTTTCTTTTAACATCTGAGATGCTAATACCTCAGAGACCTCTCCTAAGCGTTTGGTTTCACCATGTGATTTGCTTTGCCAGGCATATTCTATTTGAAGTTTCTACTCATCAGCGAAGCACTCTAGACTTCAAAGGCACTTCAACATCGGTTGACTTGAGTCAGAAATCTTTTGCATTCACACAGCATGAGTCATGGCACCTGAAAAGAGTCTGTTGGAGTATTTCTCAATCCCTTTCACTCAAGGGAGAGTGAGTGCAACAACTCTCCTTAGGAAGCCCTTCACAATTCTTGCTGAATGTTTTTAAATGGCTTTTGAATAGATCTCATTTGGTTTTCTATTAGGAATCCCCTCCTTAATTTGAAGACATCATTTTTTTCTTAACCTATTTATAGTTGAACCAAACTTAGAACAACAATAACAAAACATTACACTAAGGTATATTTCATGCCCATTTGACTGAAATAAAAGTCAAAGAAATTCTTTTGTATTTTAGAAACAATTATAATGACTGAAATCTAATGGAATTTGGGATTCAGTCTTACTGTTCTAAAATCAATAGGAAATTTTATGAATTTATATTTTGACTGATATTCAGGAATGCCAAACTTCCTACAAGATTCTAAGTGATCATGAATAAAAATGTGATTATAGCTTGGTAGCCTGTAACAGGCCAGGATTCATTAAATTTTCCATTCTGTGGGCTGTCCTGTTTAATCAGTAACTCCTGGCCCGGCCTCATCTCTCTGCCAGGCTTAATAGGTTGAAGTGGATTGAAATGGATTAGGAATAAAGTACCTTTCTGCTTGGAAAAAGCTAGATCTTTGATTGCACTTTAAACTCATATTAAAATTAATTTAAAAAAATACCAAACACGGACACCACAATCCCCTTTTGGCAACTTCCAGTCAACCATAAAACCACACAATTAAGGTATATATGTTTTTTAAATGCAAAGCAAATTTCATTTTTTAAAACAAGTTACTACCACCGAAAGTTTACGTTCCCTGCAGCACCAGGCCCGAAGCATTCTTTGTTTCATCAGATGACTAAGAAGCTAATTAGAGAATTCTACATGTTTAACTAACTTTAAGACAGAATTGGAAAATGTGGAAAAATATTCTAACAAATTTGTTTTCTTGTAGCCTATGGTACCAGTCAATATTTTTACCAGTCACGCTGTTCTTATTCTGTTTACTTTGGTTACAAGTTTACAAAAATCTATGAAATAACAAGAAAACTTTCCAACCCTTAACTCAACTCGGTAAACCTCCGGTGTGGGACTCCTGTCCCTTGGACTATAAACCACCTCCTTTTTTTTTTTTTCCCCTTTCACCAGAAATAATTTGAGAACATATCCACTTGGTCTTTAGAACGTTCTGCAAGGAAGGCAGGCCCAGACATGTCTTCAGTTTATAGACTCAGAAAGGGCAAGTGGAGACTCCAAGCACAGTACACTGACACTGGGTTATAAAATTGTGACCTTGTGCTGCCAGAGAAGGGGGTGCAGTCTGAGGCTTCAAGGTACCTGCTTAGCATGCCTGGGCTGCTGTAATAAAATATCGGACCGGGGGCTTCAACAACACATACTTATTTCTTACAGCTCTGGAGACTGACAAGTCCAAGGTCAAGGTGTTGGCTGATTCCATGATCTCCCTCTTCCTCTCCTTATAAAGACACTAACCTCAGCACAAGGGCCCCACCCTTACGACGTCATCTAACCCTCGCTACTTCCCAAAGACCCCTACCTCCACATGCCATCCCACTGGGCATTAGGGCTTCCACACATGAACTTGGGGAACACAATTCAGTCCATGGCAGCACCTTAGCCTCCCCAGTTTCCATTTAGAAAACAGGGTCTTGAGAAATGACAGAAGGGCGCCGAGTGTACAGAATTCTCAGAGGTTCTGAACAAGAAACCTCAGCAGCCATGGTCCTTCCCCTTGGAAAGAAGCACTCTGGGGACAGTGTGTGTGTGGTGGGGGGGGGGGGGAACAAAGCTGCCACTTTCAGGAGAGGATCCTACAGTGGAGAAGGGTTGTCCTCAAGAGCATGGCATGGGCACCCAGGCTTGGAAGACAGGGAAAGTGCAAAGGAAGAAAATAACCACCTGGGAGTGATGACACACTTTCTGATGTGAAGAATGGAGAAGAAAGCGCTCCAGTGGAGCTGACAGACAGTGAGAGGCCCACTCAGCGGGACATGTACAGCAGAAAGAAAGACACGGAAGAAGAAAATAGTTATTCTGGAGAACAAGCATGATAGAAGGAGAGGAGAAAGCAGGCATGAAAAGGCGCTGAGGGAAGGAGCACACAGAGCCAAGACACCAGAAAGACATCGTTCTGAGAGTGCAGGTGGGAAAACCTGACCGGAAAAGGAGGGACGGTGACAGAGAAGCAAGTCGGAGAGTGGGCCGTCACAGACTGGGTGTCAGGCTGCAGGGAAGGAAGGGCAGGGCACTGGGTGGAAAAGTGGAATGAAAGGAAGAGTTAGTTGCAGAGAAAATAGGATGGAGAGTTTTCTCTCCATTCAAGAGAGTCAACACCAGGTTTAAATACTTGGGAAATGATGATATCATCAATGATATTATCTGCACTTGGAGGTAGTGGGTTTCCTCAACTCCAAAGAAGCCAAAGATACTGGGTATTCTCTGCCCATCACCTCCTGGGCTTATTGAACGGCCAATGCCCATCTCAAAAACATTTTCAGTTTCTAAAAACTGCACAAGCCATGCCAAGTTCGTAGCATCACCTGACCCTTTCTAACTCGCTCTCACCGCAAGGTCTTTCATTTCCTCCTTTCCTTGTCTTTCTCCTTGCCTGTCTCTTCCCTCTGCTTTAAGAGTAACTGCATGCTCCTTACGCGCAGCCTCTCTCAAGAGCACCTTGGACTCTTCAGAGAAAAGGAGCTAAATTAAGCTAATGAATATAAACAAATGCACATCTCAGATTCTGAAATGAAGCAAAAGCGTCTTCCAGACCCACCCAGTTGAATCATTAAAGGTGACATTAAAGACTTTCTACATCTATCAAATGTATAACCATAATAGAGAGATTCTACTGAGACAGAAAATGAGGCTACCATTTTCCGATTTGAATAATAGCAAGCGAATCTGGAATAGTAATGGGTTTACAGTTTCATTACAGTTCCTGCTGCTTCTCGCAAACGTCACCTTGCCCGCCTGCTGGTTCACTGACAGATATTTCATGTTTCCCCCAAAGGCTCTGATGGAATGTTTTTTGAATTGCTGTAAGCATGATCCTTGATGTTTCCAGTGTCTCACCCTTCCAATAATTCAAAAGAGAAAAATGGTTTGAGTTTTCTTGATGTTTTCCACAGCATACCCTACTTATGTCATGTTCAGCCTTCCCATGTAAACACCGAGATCTGCCACAGTCTAGACGTTCAGTGTCTGGAGAAGCACATTAGTCATGCAGGCCTTGCAGCAACACATGGTCTCCAGTTCTGACCCTGGAGATACTACGAACCGTATTAATGTAGCAATGCCACCAAACCAAAAGGGACTTAATACTAAAAGGACTCTGACCTACTTTATTTTAGAAATAACTGTGCCAGGAAGAATAACCTCTATGTCTCTGTTATTACATTTTTAAAAATTATTTCTTTAATTACTAGAACTTTAGTTAATAATCAGCTAAACATGTATGAGTTTGGGGGAGGAATAGGAAATCTGGGACACCTGACTCTCTAGATTTTAATTCTTTTCATGTAAGGAGTTCTTACAGGGATAACATGGATGAGTTTGGTCAAGATACCATTTATAACAATGTACACTATACCATTTTTCCAATGATGCCTGAGGTATTCACGGATCTGATTTACTCTTAAAAGACAGAACACACCTCTAAGGGACAATCAGAGGTGGGCAGAATTCTGGAAGTGGAATCTGGAAGTCTGCCCTCAAATTGCTAAGATGCAGAAGGCACTAACACACACAATTACGATTCTTCTTTAAGGCAGCGGGAAAGTGTTCATCATGCCCCCCCCCCTTCATGTTCCTTGATCTTTATCACATTAAAAGGTGAAATATTTGTGCAACACACAAGCAAGCAAAAGACTGCTGATGGATTCAGCTGGGTTGATGGAAAACCTTTTCTATTTACAACTTTACATTAAGTTCTAATTTTCAGGAATCACACAAGATGAAATTTTTTTCTAAATCAATCCTAATACTTTAACACAAGGTTTATTTGTGAAAAAGTACGAAGTAACTAGGAAAAATAAATAGAAAGTGGCTCAGAGCAAATTTGCTCTGAGATGAGTTTGGAAGCACGTCCTACAACAAGCATTTCACCTCGGACTTGCTCACTACGGCTGTACAAATGGAGACACGGAGAGACTTCTAGGTAGTAAGTTACATCTTTTTAAATGCTACATATGTGTATCACCTGCATGACAGGCTCAGATACATCCCTCCCACGCTGTTAGTAAGATGTATCTGCTCAAAACGAATGTCCGTCAGCCCATCAGCCTGTCAATCCCAAATGCCCCACGCCTTCCCACTTCATAAAGATTCAAGGCTGAGCCCTTTTCACTGCATCCAAGGCTGTTGCACGTCAAACCCGAGTCTTTTTTCAACTTTCCGCCTCACCCCTGGATCGGCACACCTGCCCTCTTGCGTCTCCCCACCCTTCCTGCTCATCGAAACTGGAGCTCTAATCACAACGTCCTGTCTCCCTAAAGGGCCCTTCAGTCCCACTGCCGACACCCAGCTCTCCTTCAAGGCTTGGCTCAAATACTGTCTCTGGTATCAAGCCCTCCTCCAATCCCTCGCCACAGTCAGAATTAGTGAGCTCTGCCTCTGCGTGCGACAGAAATAGGAATTCGCTTCCGCTGCAACGTGCCGACTCTAACACTCTTGTGTGTCCCCGGTGGACGTCTGAATCTACCAGCTGTGCCAGAAACCGGCGCTTCCTTGGTTATAGGTCTCAGGCTCGTGGAGCCGCAACCCAGGAGAGCAGAGTGCTGGGCGTCCGGTGGGGGTGGAGGGTGGGGGGCGGGGGGGGCTAGCAGAGGGCCCAGAAAGGGGCAGCAATGCCGTGTGTCACAGCTGGCTCGCCTAGGCGGGAGGCTGTCGGCATCCCCTCGCGGTCAGCCTGCTGGAGAGGGCGTGGTGCCCCAGCCGAAACGGTACGGGGGGTGGAGGGCCTGCGCGCGGGACACCCGACACTGGAGCCGCACACAAGGCGACAGCAGTTTGTCAGTCGCATGCACTCACGTTTTGGGGGAGAAGGCCATCCCCCAGCGAGTGGGGTCCCTGGGGCTGCGAGGCGGAGCAGCGCGAACCTGCCGGGCCTGCGAGGCCCGCCTGGCCGACACGAGACGCGAGGCGGCGTCTCACTCTCACGGGAGGATGGGATTGGCTCCGTTAAATAACCTCGCAGGCGCACGCGGGTGAAACCCGTGAGGCTGCGGGCCGACAGGTGCGGCTGGCCCGTCTGTGAGGAGCACCTGCCAGGTGAGGAGCCTTTCCTGCCGGGAGGGGGGCGCACCTGGGGAGGGCGGGCCAAACACAGAGCCAGACCTTCGGGGTCCCCGGACGCTTAAAGGTGAAGGCAGCACTTGCAATTCTAGACACTATACAACACACAGGCTGGCAAATATGGTTTTTTTCCTCTTATTCTAAAATTGTGTTCGAGTTCTAGGCAGGTGGCCCTGTCTGGGGCAACGCTGACGGACGTTAATAAAGTGTGGGAATTGATCAAAGTAATGGGGCACCTTGGAAAAGCCCCGTCACTACAATGCGTGCTGGCGTGCTACTTTGTTTTCTTCTTCAGCAGTGATGGTCCTCGGGAGAGGAATCCATTATCCTAACATCCCCAAATCACCATTGTTTTAACGAGCACTGTTTTTTTGCGTTCTATGAACTTGGAGGAAAACACACTGGAAAGAAAAATAAGGGCCTCTGGGCCCAGTCGAGGCTTGCAATAGAGGAGGAAAGGCAAAACTAGTCCACAAATAACTGCTAATAAAAAGAGACGTCTTGGGAGTGAAATAAAGGGCAAGCAGGGTAGAAGTCATTAGGTGTACATGGAGCAGAACAGACACGGGTGGCTCCCAGCTGGATGGCACGCGTGACCTTGAGCTCCTCGCACGGGGGTGTCCCACTTACGCACGTTAAGTACTTCGGGCTCTTTACTGCCTGTAAGAAACAACAGGGCATTTCTTACACAGTATTTCTTACGTAGTGTTTGGATGTTGTGTGGGATGCATGCTGAACGTAACCTCACGAGATGGCTTCCCGTGTGCATTGGTTTTCTACACTGAATAGCAACGCCCCACGATCTCAGCATGTTCGAGCAACACCCGCGTACGAGATGGCACAAGTCCAGGCCGGGGGGCGGGGTGGGGGGGATCCCGGTCCTCTGCTCACGGTCTCCCCAGGCTGAAGTCAAGCTGGGACCGGGCTGCATTCGCATCTGAGGTCTGACCAGAAAACACTCCATTGTCAAGCTCATTCAGGTTATGGACAGAGTTCAGTTGCTTGCAATTTTAGGGCTGAGGCCCCATTTCCTGGCTGAAATCACCTCTGCCCTATCTCTTCCCTTTCGCCACATCCTTGGTATAACCACAGGAGCGCCTTCATCACATTCACATTCAAGGGCTGGGATTGTACAGGGTGTGGACACCGGGGGGCGGGCAGAATCGGGGGCGGGGGAAGGGCGAGGTTAAAATTCTGCCGACCACACCCTCCCCTTCTCACACTGAGATCTGTTTGCAAAACAGTACACACACTCAAAATTCTTAGACCACTAGCAGACGCACAGAGATCGCTCAAATTGTGCCACCGCTAAAAATCAACATCAACACAACACTTCCTCCAAATACTCACCGTCTCTCATTTTTATGAAACACTGTACAGTGGAAGAATAAACAAACCTTTTTTTTCCTCAGTACTTTCAAATTTTGAAAGCCCACGCCATCAATTGACAGCAGGCTCTAGCTCTGGTGTACCATGGCAGGCACCCTGCAGGATGGTTCACAAGACACCCCGCAACTCCTGCCCTGAGAAGGGGCATGGTGACATGCAACCCTCTCCCTCTGTGTTTAGGGGCCTGGGCTGTACCTTAGAGAACATACTACACAACCAGAGGAGACAACAAAGCAAAACAAAATTAATGAACGTGTTCTTAATATCTGAGGATAAATATCTCATGCAGCACTAGGTGTCCGAATGAGTCAATGAGCAAAACTGACTGATTTTGCTTTGTTTTGTTTTTTAATTTCAATCAATACTTTACTGGCATACATGAGATAATCACACGATTTTTCCCCTTTATAAAATTAATGTGAAAAATTACATTCAACTGATCTTGTGCTCCTGGTTTAAACTCAGTTTGCTCATGTGTTAAGTTTTTTATATATTAATTGAGTTGCTAACATTTTCTTCAAAAATTTTATACTTATTAAAGTTGTTGGTAATATCCTCTTTTTATATTTTCAATGTCTGCAAGGAACTATAATGATATCCTCTTTTTTCATTCCTAATACTGATTTTATTCTCTTTTTCCTTGTTTGACCTTGCCAGGATTTTTTTTTTTTTAATTTCCATTTTAATTTCTTTCTTTTTTAAATTGAAGTATAGTTGATTTTAGAACTGATTTTTTAAACTTTGCCCTGAGAAAGAACCCTGAGGTTTATAATGAAAGACGATTTCGCAAGGCCAACAGGGTATCAGCAGATGCCAGAGACAACAGATGTGGACACTTGTCCTTTGTAAACCTGCACGTGAGGTGTTTCTCTTTTCTTTTTCTTCCTTCTCCTTTTTTTTTTTTCCTCCTCCTCTTCTTGTGTACAAGTTTTGTTAAAATTTGTAGAGAATTTCATTTGTGTGACCGTGTGATTAACTGTTTAAACCAAACACAGCTGAGAGCGAAAGGGAGACCTAAAAATCATTAACACAGGCTATGGATCCACAGAGGGCTAAATCAGGGCAGTCTCCAGCAAACTGGAAGCAGGGTATCCTAGCTGGACCGCACACAGCTAGATCATTGCCTTGAAGCACGTCTTAGCTTTTGAGCCAAGTGGTCTACAGCAGCCTCCTGGCTGCACACACATAATGTGAAATCTTCACTTTCTCTGAGTACTGAAAGATTGATGCTCTGAAAGGCACTCCTGCATTCACTCATTTGTTCATCATTTGACAGATAATTACGGAAACCTGGGATTCCCGCAACTAAGGCCTCCCAGCAATGGTGTATTAAACACAGAGTGGGTTGAGGGTTAGGTGAGACGTGACTGACTCTAAGCTCAGCACTTCTACCCCTTTACAAGTTAGGCGGCCTTTCATGTGGATAGTAATACCTATCTTGCAGGAATGTCAAGAAATGAGAAATTACACACATAAAATCCTTAGCAACATTGCTGGCATATGATAGGAGCTTAATGAAAAGCAGATTCTGTTAGGCACTGGCACACTTCCTTGGTCCTCAAGAAGGCTACGGCAGCCCTGACGTTAATGAAGAGGTTGCATAAAGGAAGCGGCTCCAGCTCGCAGGCAAAGCCCCTCTCCCGAAAGAATCTGCCATCTCTCAAAGCAGATTAGAAAAGTCCACTTGAAGCAGCAGATAGATGGGCCCCAGGCTGAGCCACGGGAGTCTGTCCCCTGTGGACAAACAGTCCAAGATGAAGAGGGACGGAAGAGCCGAGCCCTGCCCGGGTTAAGAGGTAAAAGACCACACAGTTCTCTTTCTAGGGACCTCCCTGATGACACATGCACAGAAAGCCTCCGCGGAGGTCAAAAGGGAGGGGGCGCCACCCCATGGTAGGTGACGTCAAGCTACCCACGGGCCTCTTCGATGGAAGCCGTCCTGGCTGAGAGATGCGCACGCACACAGGGGAGGACCCTGAGACGAGCCAAATACGGACTCAGAGCCCAGCAAAGCAAGACGACTGGCCAGAGGAAACCCGGCAGAAACGCCCCATAAACGTGATGCAAACGACCGCGAGGGCGCGACTCTCTCTCTGAGTCCACCCGTGTGAGTGTATTCACACGTACCCATTTTCCTGCTGACAAGCACTTCACTTGTCTCACTACTTTCCATCTCTTTGTGGGAATTCATTTCTACAAAGCCGACAGGCCAGGCGCCTTGTCACTGGCCACTGTCGCTGACGGTCTAGTGGCTTGGATTCAGCGCTCTCACTGCCGCGGCCTGACTTCAGTCTCTGGCCGGGAACTGAAATCCTGGCTTCAAGCCGCTGCAGGCCGAGGCCACCCGAGATCACACTCGTGAAAGCAGTCTAGGGCAGTCTATTGGGATAGTCACCTGGGATAAGGGGCTCAAAGGAAGAGCCCAGTACAGTCTTAGAACAGAGAGGTCACCTCGAGCTGGTGCGATGGAACCATGAGTGTTTCGTGGAGGATGGAGCATTTGAGTAGAGCCAGGAAGAAGGGTTGCAACAAGCAAATGTGATGAGGAGGGAACTGCAACACAAATAAAAGTGATGGGGAGGAAACCGCAATCACAGGAGCAGCAGGCACCAGTACTCTGAAGTGGGGAACTGCACGCACTTGTAGAGAACAACAGTCACCTTGCTTGGTGCCCCGAAGTGGGCGGAGAGGAATCCAGAACACTGGCCCTAGGCCAGGTGTGCACTATCGGACAGGTGACCTTCAATACTGCGGTCTACCCATGAAATGGGAATAATAATATCTGCTCTGGGGACTTCCCTGGTGGTCCAGTGGTCAGGACTCCGTGCTTCCACTGCAGGGGGCGCAGGTTCCATCCCTGCTCGGGGAACTAAGATCCCACAAGCCGCACGGTGCGGGCAAAAAGAAAAAAAAAAAAAAAAAAATTCAATATCTGCTCTGCTTTCCGGAGAAAATATCGACCAGAACATACAGGTAAAATCATCAAGCAAACTGCACAATCCTATTACTTGATTTTTAATCGCCCTCTCTGCCAGTTACAGTTTGATGTTGAATGAGGTGACATAAAACAAGCCTGTCACAATCTCACACCACTTAAAAAATACTCCAGGGAACATCTTTCCTATCACTTTATTTATCCAGACCCTTCTATGCCAAATATTCTGTATACGCATGTCCACATATCACGAGGCTTAGAGCTGTACTGTCCACACAAAATGATGCTCACGTGGGTCTGTCTGAAAGTCGCATGTGAGAATATGACAGTCGTCGCCTTTTAAGGGCGAGCGTGACTTTTGCATTTCTATATGCACAAAACTCAAGCATGCTCTAAAAGACAATCAAGAGCTTTATTTAAATCTCAGGAAGAATTAAGATTTTTAAAAATTATCTTCATCATACATTTGCACAGGTGCTGAGTGACTCTACGAATTAAAGTTGAACTAGTGTTTTTGAACAAGAAGTCAAAGCCCCTAGTTTCATCTACATCATAAGCAGCAGAGTTCCACAGCACGGTGGAAAAATACCCATCTGTAGTCAAGGTTGAATTTCATTTCGGCTTTCATAAATAAATTATGCCTGTCATTTCCATTAGACATGGTTCTTACTGTAAATCATCACAAAACATCTTTGAGAACCTTGGGGCATTTCCTATGTTCCACTTCAGATATAGATATAATTCACTGAGCTGTTAGAAGTTTCGATCAATGAAGCTTAGAAAATGTTTCAGTATTTGGAAACATAAAAATGCCAGAAAATTCTCAGGGAAACTATAGTCACTAAGGTGAGTGTATTCTTACTGTGTTCATCCCTGGCTCAGGGAACTTCCTTAAAGAGAAAAAAATGATTTTTGGAATTCTTTAGGCCATAGTAAAGGGTCTTAAAACCACTTGTTTGCCTAAAGTTTCCCAAAGTAATTTGATTCTTTGTCCTGGGATGAGAATAAAGTTAGATTTCACTTACTGCATCTGCCACGGTCTGACGGGAAGACATTAGCACTCTGTGGGTTCAAACAGAGAGAATTTACTGAAAACAAACTGTTTACAAAGGGGTAGGAGGCCCAGAAGAAGCTCAGAGGAGAGGGGAGATTGCTCAGAGATTAGTAACCACTGGAAGTTCCTCCCAGCCTCTGCCCAGCGCATAAAGGAGCCCATGACCTGGATGATTTGAGATAAAATCTACCCTGAAACCCACGTCCAGGGGGGATTACAGAAAATGTAGTTTCCAAATCCACACGGGAAAGGTGACCAGGGACCATCTGGAACACACTGGGAAGTGACTTAAACTGCCTGTGTCTCAAACGGCAAAATGACAACAGTGAAAACAGCAGCAGCACTAGTAGTAACATACCCTCCTTCCGTCTGAAGAAGGTCACGGTTCTAATATTCTCTGGGATGTCGTGTGCCTGACGATCTGAGATAAGGCACAACTTATACGGTGCAGAGAAAGAGGAAGACGGTCTGGAAGACCTGGCGAGGGAAGCCCTGAAGGGCAGCACAGAAATTTAGAAGTCACCCTGCCCTTGAGGGAAGAGTGTAGGGTGCAGGCTGGGTATAAGAAGGCACGTGTGCACAAATGGGGGCTGTGATGCCCACCTGGCAGGCTAGCAGGTACATGAGATGCAATCACACCTATAACACCGTCGTCGTGGCCGGGTCCTATCCAGCTGCGCTCTGCGCTGGCCTTTATCTGCTGTCCATAACATTTGCGGGGGGGGGGGGGCATTCTATTTTTGTCTGTTTCCCAGAAGCCTTGGTATCACCCAGGAGAGGATGGCAATGGAATTCTAGAGGAGCACAGAGCAGGAGTGTGCTGGGAATCTGGGTTGGTCAGAAGGCAGATTCCCGCCTGGACACAGTGGGGTACACAGCGTGCTAGCAACCTGTACACCCTCCTTGCTAAAAACTTCTGAAAATCCTGGCAAGGGCAACGGGCAGAAAGCAGTGCTAAACGAAAATTAAAATAGTACCACTCTTTGGTCTTACTATACCAATCAACACACGATAATTTTATAGCAGTATTCAGTATCATGATCTTGTACTTTTTCAAAGGAATGGTGATGTTATTTATATGGTGCACAACCCATTTCAAGTTTCTGAATGTTTGGAAGGGGAGAACCCCTTCTTTAGGACTCTGAACTGCCAGTCACAAGAGGATGCGTGACAGGATCTTTACAAGTGACTTAAACTGCCTGTGTCTCAAACAGCAAAATGTTTGGGAACCGGCTCTGAACGGATGGAGGCATTGCAGAGGAATGCCTCAAAAAAGAGAATGTTCAAGATATGAAGCAGAAACGCATTAACGAGAAACACTTGGGTCTTAGGCTCCAATTTTAGCCATGGATGCCAGGTGAAAACTATTGACCTGGACGTGTGGAATACAGATTCGTTACACTGATTGAACCAGGCAGTGTGAATGGATTTCTGGTTTTCGACATGTCTGATATCCTGACCAATTAGCATACAGACCGCCTGACAAATGAAGAGGTCCAAGTCTAGGAAATCTGGTGGAATCTAAAACCAAACCAATCAGTGGAGACCTGTCTGCTTGAATCATTGCTGGGCGTGAGTTTGTATCCAAATGAAGGATGTATTTGAAACTATATGATTTTCATAATGCTTTTGGTTTTCTTTGTCAGACGTGGATTTTATTTTTCACCCTGAACTTACAACAGATCAAACTCAAATCAAACCACATGAAGTGCATGCTACAAGCCTTAATTACACACACATACACACAATCTGGCTTCGGCTTCCATCAACATACACACACATACACACATTCACAAACGACAACAGGATGCATTAAAAAGTTATTTTATTTAAGGAAAGGGACAGCATGTATAAGTACTTTTATTGTATTCACCAAAAAATAAAGTTAATCAAAGTTGGATGCAAAATAGACCTAAGATCAGTCATATATATACACACACACACACGATTTTTCTCCCCTGTGGTAATCTAAATGATTGTGGTAGCCAGCTAAATGATTCATACTTTCTTGAAACTCTGCAAACACATAAACTTGAGGCCAATCATAAAAATGAGGCTGCTGATTTATTCAGGAAAGATTTATTGATCATCCACTACTGGGGATTAAGAGGGCTTTCTAAATTACGACCAGTTTTTTCGTGGCTGAATTCGGAAACAACCGAGAGCGAGAACTCAGACAACTGGAATTAGATATGTGCAATCCGTGCCTGATGAAAGCTGCCGTGGAAGATCCGGGTAGAAAAGGCAGGGGCAGGGACCCTCGCAGTCAGCCTCCGTGGGCGGGGGTGGCCCTGTGCGCAACGGGGCGGAGGGGGGGACGGGCGGGCCAGACGCCCGCCCTCGTGGGGAGGCTACCGCAGTCAGGACGGGAGCGGGGTGCAGGGAGAAGGCTAGGCAGGCCCACTTCTTCCTCCCAGGCCCACCAAGCGTGCAGGCCGCACCTCTCCTCTGCGCGCAGAGGCTGGGCCAGCCCGCCCATCCGGTGAGATACGGGGCTACTATCAGGGCAGAGGCGACGTGGCCTCCGGGCAGAAGCTGGGGATGGAGACAACAGGTCTGGTGTCCGTGTCCCCGGGCTGTACAGGGCCCGGCACCCGAGCCGCTCAGCCCCCGTGGGAGCGGCACCCAGGCAGCGTTTCTCTGGGCAGGAAGGAGTTGACCCGCGGGCGGTGCGTGGGCGGACGCTGTGTGAGACTAAGGAACGCACACGTGCGTGCACGAAATAGTGCCACTCCGTTGTCTTTCATACGCTGACCGATGCACCCCCAAATCTAATCAGCGTGTTCAAAATCTTGAGAGTGTGCTGCTTCTCTCAGGGTGCAGCATTTGAGAGCTGCACTTGTAAGACTTGCAAAGTAACGGAAGGGCCGAGCCAGTCACTACCCTCTTCCCTGCCGACATCCTCCCGGCCCTCTGATTCCTCTGAGCCCCGTGTTTCTAGAACCAAGGCTGCCTTCAGGGGAGTCAGCCCGTGCAATCTTTGGTCCCAGTAGCTGCAGTCGCGGACTCTTGCTTGGGCCTGCAAACCTACGCGCTCCCGAGGCCTGTCCCTTTATCCCAGGCTCTCACTGGTGCGGAGGCCGACTTCTGCGAGGCTAGTGAGTCTGAAACTCTGCCTCCACTCCACTAGCCAGGTGCATGAGGCACTCTGGGCACAGAATCGAAGGGAGGGCCCAAAAAGTAAGACATCAGGATAAATGATATTTTAATACATTCTTTTTTTAAAAATGTAAATTAATGCAAAAAAAGAAAATCCCACAAGGAACAAAATATCAAAATATTCAATAAGGACAGATTGGACCTTGGACTTGAGTGGCTCACTGGGACCCTGGCCCTGGGCCCTGACAATGTGTCCAGTTCACAGGGCCATTTGTTACTGTGACAGAAGGAACACAGAAGGAACACACTTTTTCTGCAGTCAGTTGTGATCTCTACACAGCCTTACTCCCAAGTCCTCTCCCACATTTCCCTTTGTGTGGGACAGGGTTGGACTATTCAAGTGCATGCTGGGGCTCATATTTATGGATGGATGAGTTGGGGTAACGTTTAGTTTCAGTTTAGTGGAACATTTTTAAAGATCTCAGCATTTTTTTCTATGTTTAAGTTATTGCTAGTCAATTCTATTGGTTTCGTCTTCCTCTGTAACAAATTATCACAAATGCAGTGACTCAAAGCAACACAAAGTCATCATCTGAACAGATCTGGAGGTCGGAAATCCTAAGTGGGTCAGCAGGGCTGCACCCCTTTGGAGGCTCTAGGGGAGACTGCATCTCCTCGCTTTTTCCAGTTCTAGAGGCTCCTGGATTCCTGGGCTCCAAGCCCCGCATCATCCCAACCTCTGCTCCCCTCCTCACATCTCCCGCTCTGACTCTGACCCTCCAGCTCCCTCTTATAAGGACCCTTATGATGACATTGGCTCCCCCTCTGAAGAGTCCAGGATCGTCTGCCCATCTCAAGGTTCTTAATTACATCTGCCAAGTCCCCTTTACCGTGTAGGGAAACACAGGCACATATTCTGGGCGTTAGGACAGGGACATCTTTGGGGACCACTATTCTGCCTACTGCGACACCCTCGTGTGGGAAAGGTGCCCACCACCTGCTGTGCTGATGCTCTTGGTGACACGACAAAGGAGCTAGACCAGCAGGCTTCTTTCTGTATGAAAATGTTCTTTGGGTGCCAGCACTGCATGTGTATCTCAAATGTAGGAGACACAAGGTGGGAAACAGACAGAAGCCAGCCTGTGGAAATCTCTTCCATTCTTGCAGCACACACAAAAGGAATTTCCTAGACATCTTCCTAAATTTCACACAGTCCCAGAAATTTAAATCATATCCCTTTGAGTTCTGACACCCAGGGCCATTTTATGAGCTTAAACAACATTCAAACCCAAAGCCAACTTAGTCCACGTGATGCTAAGAGACTCTTAATCACCTGAAGACATGAATCCCAGAGCTCCGCCCTCCACACTTCCCCCCGGTGGCTGAGGTTAAGAACACCTTTCAATCCCACAGAATGGTCTGCGGCCGTGTTTTCCTTCTGCCAACATCAGCGCGGTACTCATGGTTTTGGAGAAGCTGGAACTTCACATGCTCAAGCTCGCCCACATGCACGGAGCTTAGGTGCGACTTAAAATCCTGGCATGATTCCATGAAGCTCTGGCTATGAAATGCCTTATTAAAAGCAAAGGCAGATGATTGCCAGTTCCTGCCTCCATAGTATCTGAAAATCAACAATATGAAAATGAGAACATATTTTCCTAGGACGAGTCCTTTCCTGTTTTAGGATGCCTTAGAAGTCTTAGAAGTGCAGTAGCAATGAGGGTCTTCACATGTCCAGGGCCTGTGTGAATGGAGCTCAAGCCACCTCTGCCTATACCCTAAGGCCCATAGTTTGCTCAGGTACCCACACAGTGTCCTTCCTGGGGCTGGTTTTTGCATAAGGTAACCTATCACTATGAAAACATTTTCTGTTCTGTTGTCAGTAATGACCAAAACTGGCATGACTCACCAAAGGGAAAATTCAAACTCTAGCAAGGCCACTTGGTAATCCCAAGGCCAGAAGCTTTGAGCCCAACCCCTAGCTGAAGCTTCAGTAACTGCCTGTTGAAGTAGTTCCCAAATTCTAATCCATGTCTCAAGGCTCCCAACCAAGGGCCAGAGCTTAGTATTTGGGCTTTCTCAGATCATTTCACTTTTTCTTCTGCAAGGTAGGCGGGCAGGTGGATGGCAGACTGCCGCCTTTATCAGTGATAAGAGCTAGATTAGAAGATATGTATTTGATGTTTATCAGTAATGGGCTATGACCGACTCCCAGAGGATTTCATTTTCCCCCGGAAGGAAGGACGGTGCCCAGCGATCGCAGCCTCACCCCCAGCCCTTATATCATATGTGGACCTGAGACCACACAGGCTCAGACCGGAACACGTGCTCTCCCCCACCGGCCAGGCCGCCTCCCAGAACGGAAGTGCGGAGGGGAGAAGCAGAGTTATTCACCCTTAAGCCTTGTCCCAGAGTCACAGGAGGTACATGATTTCTTTCCCCTACGGGAAGAGGGAGTGAGGGACAGAGAGACCACGAGTCCTGCGCTAGAAGATGTTCTTCTTGGTGGAAATGCAAACAGACAGAGAGCACGGAAAGGAAACTACAGTCTCCCTTCAACACCTCTTTTGTGCCCGGAGTTATTGTAGGTAGCCAAAAATAAACTGTATTTTTTTTTTTTTTTTTTTTTTTTTTTTACTATTTACACATGTAAGTTATTAAAGTCCATCTCAAAATGTCTAGAATGGAAAATTCCCAAAATCAAAAATCATACTTAAAAATAAGCTTGTGCCTCCTGTTGTTATAAAACTGTGTCCAAAACAAACTAAATAACCTATAAATTTGTATCATAGAGTCACTGGGAACATACAAGAAAGAAGACTAGGCAAACTGGCTGGACAGCTGCCACAGTGACCTTTGAAATAAATATTATGGTCAATTCTTAAGAACTTTCCACATGGAAAAGGAAAAATAAATATCAGCCCAACAGTAGAATTAAAAAAGAAGGAAAGCAGTACCCTTTCTTACAGTATAAATAAATTATTGCCTTTGGAAAAACTCTGAAGGGATGCATTTTTCCTTTAGAAAATATTTTCCTGTTTTTGGATAATGCCAGTTACCACAAAGTAATATGATGATGATTAATTCCTTTTATGACTCATCTTTAAAATTAATTCAAATTCATATTGGAAACCATTTGTCCACTATTACTTTCCATTTCAACAGCCAGAAGTGAAAAATCTTTTGTAGCATCTCAATAGGAAAGATTTAACAAATCTGAAACTCACACAGGGCGCTTCTTCCCACAGTCATTTATAGAGGAATTATCCACTTTCCCCAAAGTAATCCAAGAATCTCATTACAGTTCAGTGGGAACAGGGTATTTGTAAAAAGAAATTTTATAGATATGTTTCTCAATACCAAAAAACTGTGCCCATGCCTTTATACATCAACTAAACCATTCCTCAAAGCAAGACCATTACAGTCTGGCCATCATTTTAACAACTTTTACAATCTGGGTAGCACTGTTGCTGACCATTTGGAACTAGCTCTTATACCCTCCATTCCATTTCTGATTTACCACTGGCTTCTGATTCTTTGCCCAAAAGTACTGGCTTCTTTCAACAAACTTTAAAGGCAGCCCTGGCAGGATATTTCAGATATAAACAGATCCAGCTACTTACTAAAAGGTCAACAGCATTTGATGGGATCGGCAAGATTTCCCCAACTTTTTTTCAACAACTAGTACAGTCCCATATAATAATTTTCTTTAAAATGCTTAGATTCCATAGTGTCTACTGAGCATACAGCATGCGACTCTAAGACAAATTAGTAAAACTACCCCATATGGAAATTGGTACGGCAAGTACACCACTAGATAACAACAACAATAACAAAAAAATGGCATTGGCTTATTGCTTTGGTAGCAAGGAAACTCATATTTTAGAATAGAAAGCTGATGACCTTGAACAAACCTTGAAAATATTTGGTAAATGTGTCACATATGGTAAATTAAAAGGTGGAGTATGTGATTCTTGCAGGACATGAATGGAAAAAGAAAGTTCTTATGTTCGCTGACCCTAATTGTTTTTACTAAGGCATTACAAAAAGGAAATTAACTTAGGCAATAATTGGCCAATTTGCAGGCAGAGATGTAAGGAAACAGTGGGGTGAGAAATTGGGGTCATTAAGAAAAAGAAACTGTTTCTGTCCTCCATCACAGGAGTTAAGAATGTTGAGCAATGCCTTTCTCAAAGGCCATATTTAGTCATTTTAAGCAAAAAAAAAAAAAAAAAAAAAAAGAAGAAGAAGAAGAGATCAAGCCCTAAGACAATGATCTGATTCACAATGTTGTCTAATATATTAAATGATCTCATGGTAGGCAGAGTTAAGACGAGAGAGAAAGTCTTGGGTTAAACTAAGAAGTCATATACGCGAGGCAGACTCAAGACCTTTTTCCAGAAAAGGACTCTGGGAATGACGACAGACTCATGAGCCTCCTGGGTAGTAAATAAATTGGAAACCTATGACATTTTTTGAGGAATTTATATTCTTAATTAAACTACAAGCCTTGCCTGCAAAGGAATACCTTCAAAAGCTCTCATACACATATCAAAAAGAGGAGTTTCTAAAGATCTACAGTAACCCAGGCAGGGCGTGATGGCCAATGTCCATCTTATATGTAGCCAAGGAGAGTGGCAAACAAGGATATGCCTCCCAGAGACCCAAGCAGCGAAGCCACCACCAGAAGCACTGCTGTCCAGTACGATTTCATGATCGTGAGCTATCTCTTCACTATATCTGCTTCTCATTCTCCCCTTTTCTGATGAAAGATCATCATATGTACCGTGTTACTGCAATGCCATTTTATATGGAAGAAGGCAGGGAACTTGGCTTTTACTTTTTAAATCAAAAAGTGGGCGATGAGGAGTCTCGTATGGACCTGAAGAAGCAAACTACACCTCTCTCAAGAGCTGGATGCTCTCACTGCATGCGACTTGGGGTTGTCCTCCCTTAGAATGGGTTCCTATGGATGGAAAACAAGCAATGTGCATATATTCCAGGGCATAAAAGATTGGACTTTGGCTGACTTCTGAATGTGTCCCTAACCAACCACCCCCCCTTTCTTTGCTGTTGCTGTCCTATGGTTACGGCCACAGTATACTTTTTTTTTTTTTAATATTTATTTATTTATTTATTTATTTTTGGCTGTGTTGGGTCTTCGTTTCTGTGCGAGGGCTTTCTCTAGTTGCGGCAAGCAGGGGCCACTCTTCATCGCGGTGCGCGGTCCTCTCACTATCGCCGCCCCTCTTGTTGCGGAGCACAGGCTCCAGACACGCAGGCTCAGTAGTTGTGGCTCACGGGCCCAGCTCCTCCACGGCATGTGGGATCTTCCCAGACCAGGGCTCGAACCCGTGTCCCCTGCATTGGCAGGCAGGTTCTCAACCACTGCGCCACCAGGGAAGCCCCACAGTATACTTTATTCCTGCTCTCCAAGTACAGATGTGGTCTGTACCTAGTTCTCAGAAGTGGGAATGTGAACAGAACTGCTATGTAACACTTCTGGGTCCCTATGGGTGCTTCTGCTGGCCTCTCTCCCTTTGCCTTCTTGCTGGCTAAAATTTGCGACCCCTAGAATAGCATTGGGAGTCACATGATGATGTAAGGGTCTCCTGCTCTCCTGGGGCCTTGGATGACCATCTGGAGCCAGATCTGCCTTCATGCTCTGGGTGGGAGAGAAATGCATGTCTGTCTTTTGGACTGGCTGTCCTGTGCTGTCTCTTAGTTATAGCTACTTAGCTTTTACCCTCCTATAGTAAGAGTCAGGAAGGATGCTAAACAGTCCAGAAACTAGAAAAGTTGGTCTTTACAAAGATATCTTGTTAATTTCGACCTGGCTTCTATTGTCTCTGTTCATTATTATCGGTGGAAAGAGCCCCAGATGGTTCCGGCCATTCCTGCCATCACTTCAGAAGTATGGCTGAGATAAGCCTTGCTGTAGTCTAAGGAGAAGAGCGTGCATCTGTGGTGGGGGAAGGAATCCACATGGATCCTTTCTGCTAGAGAAGGTAAGCCATCGTTGCTGCGTGGCTATCACTGTGATCATTTGTCACACAGGGTCAGTGGACACGTGTGTCCAGAACAACCCAGAAAGGACACCCTCTGGAAGCATTCAGGGCTCTCTGTCAGCACTACACCCCTTCGCAGTACTCAGCCTGGGCATCGGGAGTCAACAGTCCGCCTGCAACCGACAGGCCAGTGCCAAGCCCAGCCAGGGCTGCCACAGCAGAGGCGCTCAGCAGCATTGCTCAGGACCTGTGGACGCTGACCTCCTGAGAGCCCACCCCGGCTGGCAGTTAGGTTTCAGCAGCCATGCCTCTCATGCTACGGTAATAAAACGGCAGGGGAGGCTGCCTCACCACCCGTCTCCCCACAGGTCGCTGGGCAACTAAAATGCCTCTGTCTGCCACAAGTGCAACCCTCTGTCTCTGGCGCTCACGTCTTTCTGTGAGTGTCTGACAAGAGGCAGGGGAGAAGAGCCAGGTGAAAGGGCTTCAGAGGCTGCAGACATTCTCACACTTGCACATGGCACAGACGCTCTCCAAATGGACAGTTAGGCTAAGTGCAAAGAGCCAGTCACAAAAGGACGAATAGTGTATGACTGCACTCATATGAGGTCCCTAGAGTCATCAAACACATGAGGCAGAAGAGAGGGTGCTGGTCACCAGGGGCTGGAGGGAGGAGAGCACGGGAGCTGGTGCTTAATGGGGACGGAGTTCCAGTCCTGCAAGATGAAACAGCTCTGGACACGGGCGCTGGTGATGGTTGCTCACAGTGTGAATGTACTTAATGCCACTGAATGGACACTTCAACATGGTTAAAATGGCAAACCTTATGCTATGTACATGTTACGTTAATTTAAAAAAATTTAAGTTAAAAAGAAAAAGTGACCAAGATGTCTTCAGTGTCTGAAAGTACACATAAACTGTGATACAGCAGCACAGCTGAATATGAACCAGGGTTAAAAAGAAATGAACTATGTTAAAAAGCCACAAAAAGATGTAGAGGAATCTTAAATGCGTATGACTAAGTGAAAGATGCCAATCTGAGAAGGCTACGTACTGCATGATTCCAACTGTAACATTCTGGAAAAGGCAAGTCCATGGACACGGTAAAAAGAGCAGTGGTTGCCAAGGGTTGGGGATGAGGGAGGGGTGTACAGGTGGAGCACAGGGGATTTTCAGGGCAGTGAAAATACTTTGCATGATGCTACGATGATAGAAACATGTCATTATACATTTACTTAAACCCATAGAAGGTCCAACACCAGCAGTGAGCCCTAATGTGAACTATGGACTTTGGGTGATGATGTGTCAGTATAGGTTCATCAGCTGTAACGAATGTACCCTCTGGAAGGGGGTGTGGACAATGGGGGAGGCTGTGCATGTGTGGAAGCAGGGGGTGTATGGGAACTCTCTGTGCCTTCCCCTCCATTTTGCTGTGAACCTAAAACTGTTCTAAAGAGTCTTAACAAAGAAAAATAGGGGCTTCCCTGGTGGCGCAGTGGTTGAGAATCTGCCTGCCAATGCAGGGGACACGGGTTTGAGCCCTGGTCTGGGAAGATCCCACGTGCTGCGGAGCAGCTGGGCCCGTGAGCCACAATTGCTGAGCCTGCGCGTCTGGAGCCTGTGCTCTGCAACAAGAGAGGCCGCGATAGCGAGAGGCCCGCACACCACGATGAAGAGTGGCCCCCGCTTGCCACAACTAGAGAAAGCCCCCGCACAGAAACGAAGACCCAGCACTGCCATAAATAAATAAATAAATAAAAACAAATACTTAAAAAAAGAAAAAAATAATAGCAGTGAAAACAATCAAGTTCTCCTCCATCTCCAGCATTGACTAAAAGGATCATCTTCATGTTACGTAAATATATGCAAACATAAACTGATTACAAACTGCTTAATCTCTAGCATTACACAATAATGAAACCAAATGAAATTTACCAATTAAAGCAAACAAAACCCATAAAATCCAAATTATTGTTCATTTAATGTGATCGAAGCTTCTGCGCTGCTGAAACCGAATGGCTGCTTAGAACATCCTTGTGGATCTGGCTGCCATGTGTGAGGCATGGCCAACTGCAGAGTGATGTACTTAACTGCAGTGCCCCCCAAACTCACCACCCAGGCATGCTTCTCTCTTCTCGGAAGAACAAAGTTCACTCAAACAACCTGCACTGAGGTCGTGTGGTATTCACTGGGAAAAACGCAGCATTTATGTACTTAGCCCACCTCTCTTCTCTCACTACTCGACAAAAGCAGAAGGTACCACTTGGCACCAAGGCAACTGTAAACACAGACAAAGGTACTACACTGAGACCTCATACTGAGTCTTGTGTAACGTTAGCTGTCTTGACGATGCAGGGGGTGGTTCATTAAGTTTTAGATTAAATGAAATCTAAAATGAAGACAAAATGAAGACAAAAAAAAAAAGAAGAAACAATATGGCAGAAAATCAGCTAAATACCAGAAATTTGTCTGTAGACCCCCAGATTAGATTCAATGACTTTTGGATCAATTTTGAACTGCTTTCATATTTCTTCCAAGAATATGTTCAAGTTGGTTCACAGGCAAAGAAGAGGAATAGTAGGTGACACAGAATGTAAATTTAGTTCTGTTATTTAATCACAGTGTGATTGTGAGGAAAAATATTTAATTTCTCTAACATGTTTTCCTCTCTTCAAAGAAGGGTCAGATTGTGTCTATGATCCATTCTGTCTTTAAAACTCTATTTTAAATACAATAGTTTTTTGGCTGGCACATCTATATGCTAAGTATAATAAAATTTTAGCTGCTATAAAATGATTTTTAAAAAACGGCTTTAGCCCTATACACTAAAACACTGTCACTGTCTAAAATCAAATCACTGTGAAATGGACATTGATATATATTGTGTAAAAATGTCTTTAGTTTAGTCTTCTCATTCATGGTTGCATGAATATACTTTTTGTACTTTCTTTAGCAGAGCTCAAAACAAAGTTATAGCACCCCCATTAGTGCAGTCCTAAACTGAATTCATCAGCTGTGCTTCTCATACATTTCCTGTGTGTGCTAAAGGTCCTATAAAAATGATGTAAATTGATATATACCAGGGATCTGCAACACATTCTCAGTAAATGGTGAGACAGTAAATAAGTTTGTCTTTTCAGGCCACATGGGCAGCTCTCCAACTCTGCCACTGCAGCAAAAAGCAATTATAGACAATATGTACATGAATGACCTTGGACGTGTGTCAATAAAACAGGCAGTGGACTGAATTTGGCCAGGGGCTGCCATTTGCTGACATCCGGTGTATAGGAGGGACCCACTAAGATAATGTGAACATAAGAAAATGAAGAATAATTTTCACACTCCTGTAATTGTTTAAATGTTGAAACAATGAAACTTCAAAGTTTAACGTATCAGACTTTAAAAGGAAATTGTATACATTTCTTAAGTGTTTTAATGTATGGTATCGTGTATGAAAATCAACCTGATACAATGCAAATATATGTTTATTTCTCTCATATGGATTATGCCTACACTTGTGTGTTCAAAGCATCTAATGTAAGGTAACTTCCTTTCAAACTCTTCCTTGAAATCAAGTTGTAAAACAGACTCAAAGGGTAATTTGATATCGGTGAACAGTTAACTTTTCAGAGTATTTTCTTTTCTTTAACAAGCAATCTTAGAGGATAAAGATATGACAGCTTTTTTGCAAGGAAAATTTAGTATTTTTTAGAATCTTAATAGTAAAAAGTTCTTCCTTCTCCTTAGAAAGAATATTATCTGCTTTAAGGTAGTAGGTTATTTCTTCTCAAAGGTTTTGCTCTAGTTGGAAGTCACACATCACCTTAATCCCACTGATAAAAACTTGGGGAGAGCAGCGAAGATGGAAGAGTAGAAAGACCCTGAGCTCACCTCCTCTCATGAGGACACCAAAATCACAATGATCTACAGAACAAACATCAATGAAAGAAAAAAAAAAACTTGGACTTTTTGTCAGTTTAGAACAGGCATCTATGAAGAGAAAGTCCTTATACAAAATGAAAAAAACAGCTTTAGCATCATGTATTAGAACACTGCTTACTGTCTTAAGTTATTGTAAAAAGGACATTGACATATAGCAGATGAAATATGCTATGCCATGTCAAATTAAAACCATTTAAAATCCCAGGCTAAGTCAGCATGACAGTTGTGAACTGAATTAAATTTTATTCATGGGTTAAAAGTGTTTTTCAGTCAATGTTTTTAATAAGTACAATTTCAATCTTATGGTCCATCTAGAATTGTTTAACCAAGGCACACTGAATAATAATATCTTAAAAGAAACTGATCCAAAAGGAAATAGTATATGCCAGTACCCCTAATTCAGAAAGAATGGTAGATAAAAATGTTCCTAACCGCTGACCTTGAGGGAAAATTAAATTTGGGTACAATAATAATACCTTTAGGCAGAAAGCCTTTGGAAATGCAAGGGAACCCCCCATGCCGAACACTGCCCACTATTTTCAATCTCCCTGTTGATATATATGTACGTGCCTACTCTCTTAGTGGTTCACAGAGATTCAGGCAGCCTGGAACAAGACGAGGAAGGAATTACACATTTACATTTTAGGATCACTGAGAAATTTAAACCCATCTATTCAACTTATTAATATACATTCTTCCTTCAGAGTTTCAGGTTTGGATTTAAATAATCTATTTTTATGCAGAATCAACAATCGAAATACATATTTTTATTTCTGGTAAATGCTGGCCAGATAAGGAATGACGGGGAAAGCCCAAACTAACTCTGAAAAGAGAAACAGAAAATAGATGAAGTTATTAAACTGGATCCTGTTCTGTAAGTCACATCCTGGCGTCTCAGACATGACTGCAATTTTCAGAAAGCACAGGTACCTAGGATGAATTTGAGATTCACAGAGACACAAATGATTGTCAGAAAAATGTGAGGCAAAAATTTAAGACTCCCCAGAAGAAACAGATGGGGAATAGAAGGATTTCTGCAGAGTCAGTTCTTAAAGGACAAAGAAGTTTCACGCCCCCTGCCAAAATCATAGGATGGCATGCCTTAAAAAAAAAAAAAAAATTCACATGTAAAGAAAAAGGGCATGTTTGATGTCTGTGAAAAATGAAACTTTTTGGACATTGGAATAAGTATGTTCTGGTACAACGTAACTACAAATTATGCTTGTCAGAGCGGAGAAATGCTGAGTCCATCTCATTCTCTGTCTACCGTACAGTAGCCTTCCTCGCCCACTTGTGAACCTGTTCTGCGTGTTTGTATTAGTAGATCCTACACTCTACTGTAGACTATTTCAACTGCTATGTTTAAAGTGACTTTGGTCTATCTTTATACATTTCTCCTGGTTTGTCCGTTTTAGCTGACAGTTTCTTGATTTTATCAAAGGGAGTGTGCACAAATTAAGATTCCAACTAAAGCGACATAAGATCATTGATTTCAAAATAAATCAATACCGTAGAATGAGCTAGGGCTTTAGCGTCAGAAGATCTGGGTTAAAACGCCAAACTCTACCAGCAGCTAGGCACTTGGCAGCCCTGATGCAGTTAGAGTCTTTCTCTCCCTCTCTCTCCCGTGTACATTTATCTGATCCAACTCCCTAGAAGATTTTTTATTTTGTAAAATAAGGCCGAGATCTGTGAAAGTTCTCAGCCAAGTGAGAAGTCCTGCACAATGACGTCAAGAGAGTGTAACAGAGAGGTGCCCGAATGCAAGGCAGAAGACCAAGTTCTAGATCGATGCTGACATGTAACCAGCTGTGTGCCCCTGAGGAAGCCATGTAGCCACAGCAGTGTTGTGGAAACGGTGCAGATTTGCAGAGACGAGACCCCCTTCGAATCCCTATTAACTGTGTGCTGTTGAACATATTTGTTAGCTTTTCCCTCAACGTCCAAATTTGTAAAGAGCAAATGATACATTGGAGGCTCAGGGTTTCGGTGGGAATTAAATCACATAAGGTGGTAAAGCATGGACGCCGTGCCCAGTGACTGGCATCTCCTCCGTGAGCGCACGTCCCCTCTAAGGCCCAGATGGTGACGATGCACCTGCCACCTGTGCTGGCAGGGGACGCCCTCAGCAGGCCTTGCACCTGCCGACCTGGTGTTGCTCATGACTCCCCTCCTGCAGAGGGCTGCCCACCCTGCCCTGAATGCACAGACCGTACCCACCTCTCAAGGCCGAAGTCAAAGTCATCTTCCCAGGAGAGCCCTCACTGTTCCCCAGCCCCAGCCAACTTCCCCTCTGAATTCCCAGAGCGATTACCATGGCCTCACGCCCTCTTTGACCCTGCCACACTTCCAAGCACTACGTGCTGCTCCCAAGGTTCTGAGAGTCTTATTTAAGTACTGACCTGTGGGCTCTTCGTGTCTTATTTAAGTACTGACCTGTGGGCTCTTCGTGTCTGAAATTACTCTATTTACCCCTACATCTTACAGTCCCTCACAGTGTCGTAAGTAGCACAGGGCTCAGCAAGTAATTTTTGACCTCACTGCTTATGACTCTTCCATGTGTGCATTTAAACTTACCACCTTTAGTTTGCAGCAGGTTGACAAAAACAGAGGTAACTGTAAAACACTGTAAAATTTATTTTTCCAGGTTTTATTTTCAAAATACATTTGCTTATGCCTGTCATTTCATCCTTCTACCCTCTCAGCAGTGAAAGACATTTCAGATATACTGAATTCCATTTTTTAAGGTGGGCTCATCATTCATCAAGAGGTGCTGATCTGGGCTTCCCTGGTGGCGCAGTGGTTAAGAATCCGCCTGCCAATGCAGGAGACACGGGTTCGAGCCCTGGTCCAGGAAGATCCCACATGCCGCGGAGCAACTAAGCCCGCGCGCCACAACTACTGAGCCTGCGCTCTAGGGCCCGTGCGCCACAACTACTGAAGCCCATGCGCCTAGAGCCCGAGCTCCGCAACAAGAGAAGCCACCGCAATGAGAAGCCCGCGCACCGCAATGAAGAGTAGCCCCTGCTCGCCGCAACTAGAGAAAGCCCGCGCAGCAACGAAGACCCAACGCAGCCAAAAATAAAATTAATAAAATAAATAAATTAAAAAAAAAAAAAAGAGGTGCTGATCTGACTTGATCAACATCTCACATAAGGGACACTGTTGCCTCTGTTTGTTATCAGTTTTCATTATGATTACTTCTCAATCCAAAAATCACATTAAAGATAATATTTCTCAATTAAAAAATCAAAATACACAGTTTAATAAAATAAATTTTAAAGCAAGACTCTATAATTTATATATACCTTAGTATTTCTAGAGAAAAATTAACATTTAATTTGCATATTCAGATACCTGTTAACACGGACCTGTTTACTTGGAAGGTTTTGTTGTGCACATCTGCAGACCTAGCAGTTCATATTCACTGAACTCAAAAAGTAGGGGGCAGTTTGTTATAGTCATATAGCTGCAGATGCAGCCAACCTGTGTGTGTGTGTGTGTGTGTGTGTTATTTTCCACTGAGGATATTTAGACACTTGACAAAGTAGAGAGTTCTCTATACAATATATTACTGAGTTTGACCACAGCAAATCCCCTGCCCAAGAACTCTTCTGAAGCATATTTTTCTGTCTTTCCAGGTCTTATGTCTAGTTCCCAGTTCAGTACAGGCAAGAAAAAGATGCTGATGTTAAAAAGATGAAACTGACACTTGCAGAAATAATGAATAAGGCTTCTTGGCTGTGTATCATACCACCAGTCCCATAGCTGTACTCACAGTAACTGCAAGATGATGATTGTTGTGGGGAAGCCCTACCTCAAGACACTGCGTGATGCAAAGATGGGAGATGAAATAAAATGTAAGTCATTTGAAAATTCACCTGGTCTGACCATGTTGGAATACAGAGTTGGAATGACTAATGGCAATGCAATTTTAATGTTCTTAAAAGCAACAAGCTTTTTTCTGGGGTGGGGAGTGGTGCATTAATTCAGCAAATGCAATAAAACCCCCTGTTTTGCATTTGAACATCTCTTGAGATCAGAGTACAGCAAAATCATTCTCAAAACTTACCCAGATTAATATTCTGGTATATCACCATGCTAATAAGTATGACTCAACCAGGTTACAGTATGGGATGTGGTCAGACTACAGCATTAAGTTGAAACAGTCCTTATTCACCAACAATATTTTAAATCACTCATTTGAAAAAGTAGGAAATATGGTTCTGTTCCTGGTAAGTCATTAGAATACTGTATCTGACCACTTTTCCACTGACAGATTAGCATATTTTCACTTCACTATGAGAACAAATTCAAAGAGCTTAGACAAAGAGATTGTGACACTATTTTTTTCGACAAGCCAGTACCTTTCTTATCTCCAAATGTGAGGGCCTGAGTACAACACATTCGAAACACCCTGATTTAGATGGGATGGAAGAATTTAATATATTTTAGAGGAGAGTATCATACCCAAAGTGGTTTAAAATATGACAATTTTTTCACTTAAAGTGCAGAAACCATTTATTCAAAACAATGTTCATATACAGAACACACGGCTTACCCAATGGAACTGGATGAAACAAACTCTTCGTATACCATTAAGCACAGCTACATATGGATTTAGTAGTTTTTCAGTGTGCTACCCCAGGAATTTTTCTAGGGTTTATAACATAATTTATATGAGAAAATGTGTTCTGAGTTCTGAATAACCACTTACAAAAGGATTGCTGGAACTTTTCTAACGTAATAAACACATCGCCATGACAATACACAATGTTGCTTAATATTTGAGGCAGTCTTTGTTTACCTTCAGTGATGACACAACTTGCATAACCATGTGGTGTGAAAGAGGAGGAGTCTGACGGTCTTCAACGGAACCTTATGAAACTGGGAAGGTTCGCCTAATGTGTTTGACTCTTAAGGAGTTATTTATGGGAAATAAGAAAAATGGTTAATAGGTGCTTCCACATATGTGACAGGAATATTGCAGAGCTGGAAAATGACAAAGATGTGCATTTGTCTTGCAGGGGCCACAAAAGACTTATTTAAGTGAAAATCTAGATCAGAATGGACTTTGGAACCCTGCTCTCCTCTGGGTATTGAAATAGAGATTATTGCTTTATATCTCAGGACCCTGCCAGGCATGGTGTGAGTATCAGGGATGGGACAGGTGACACCAGATTGGAAAACAATTAGAAATTAAACCTGCCCAGTTGTTAAAGGTGAGCTGCTCAAAAGCCCAATCCAACAAAGGGAAGACACATCCACTGGTAAGAAGAGAGCCAGCCAGGGGAACAAGAAGAGCCAAGAGAAGTCATCCAGAAGGACGGTAGATCGGCCTCAGGTTAAAAACGCAGGCTTTGGAATAGGTCAATCTTGAGGGTACAATCAGACTCTGCCACTTCACAGGTATGCAACCTGCACCAGGTTTTTGAACTCCTGACTCTGAGTTTCTTCTTACGTAAAGTGGGAATAACACTTCAAATCTGATACAGTTGTGGTAGAGTTCAAGGGCATGAGGTGTGCTAAGGGTCTGGTGCACCACAGTGACTCATATTATTGCACCAAGCAATAGGACTTGATGGAGAGGCACTCAGGTCTCATGGGTCACTAGACCCACGCAAACCAGACGAGGAGATGTACCAGGACAGGGGGCAGGCAGGAGCACCGCACAGCTCCGTAGGCTGACAGCAGTGCCTCAGAGAATTCGGCTTGGAACCCACACCAGTACTGGCACCACCACCAAGGTGGCCTCCAAGATCGCTCCAGGAAAACAAATTCAAAACCAAAGGCATGCGAGCTACACAAATGCACCTTTCCGAGAAGTCCGCTGTTCCTTCCCTTCCAATCACCCCCAAGCCCTTACCATGGAGACAGACACTGGGAAGATGCTTACTAGGTGGCTCATCCTCAAAGCAAGGTCTGGGAGATTTCCAGCTTCTGGAACTTTAGGGTTCCAGAAAGGACAGTGAGGTCACAGAGCATGGATCTGGTGACCAGAACCAGAAAAGGCAGGCAGCATGTCACAAGAGAAGGGCAAACTGGAACCTGGTTACTACATCGTTTGTGCAAAACCAAGGTTAGACTAGTAGATGGGGGCTTGATGCCAGGTACCACAGTGGTCCTACAGCTAGAAGGGGAATGAATTTAGAGGATTAACTGACCCATCCAAGGGACACGGAACGATGCAAAAGAGCAGAAAACTGGCTCCACCAACAAGGTAGATACCCAAGTGTAAAGGGCACATTACCTGTCATCTGGAAATGAACCTACTATGCCCTGTCTGTGTACCAAATGTGTATGCCCTTCAAGACCGTTAACACATTTGGCTCTATTTTATTTCTCAAAACTGTTGCAAGGTGTAAAATTGCTTCTGTTCTTTCTCAACGGTTGTGTTGGCAACTAAAATGACACGGTAAAGGTAAACCTCTGTTAACTGGGACAGAGAAGCTTCAAAAGCTTTGGTGTTCTAATGACTAACTTAAATATCTCATGTATAAACATTTGTTGTGTTGTAACTACCTGACCTCCCAACTGAGATTTATGTGTTTCCCTCTTTCATTTTCCCTTTATTCATAGTACTCTCCCAACTCCTAACTGTAGCTGGTTTGATATCTAACCCATGATTTTAAAGGACACACACCACTTGGCCAATAAAGATGGTGATAATTGGATGGAGGCTTCCATCTGGATTCATTACTTAATCCTTAGCCAACAGTTGCTTTCCTCCCAAAACTTTCTTTCCCACTCAAGAAATTAAAACCACATTGTGACATCAAAAAACAGGTGGGGCTTCCCTGGTGGCTCAGTGGTTGGAATCTGCCTGCCCATGCAGGGGACACGGGTTCGAGCCCTGGTCTGGGAAGATCCCACGTGCCGCGGAGCAGCTGGGCCCGTGAGCCACAATTACTGAGCCTGCGCATCTGGAGCCTGTGCTCTGCAACAAGAGAGGCTGCGATAGTGAGAGGCCCGCGCACCGCGATGAAGAGTGGCCCCCGCTCGCCGCAACTAGAGACAGCCCTCGCACAGAAACGAAGACTCAACACAGCCGAAAATAAATAAATAAATAAAATTTTTAAAAAAACAGGTGAAGGCTCAGCTCTTTTCAGATCATCTGCTGCCATAGTTTCAGGTTTGCCTGCGTTCTTCTTGCTCCATTCTGAGAAATAGTGGGATTTAGCTCCCTTCTAAAAGGTGAGAGAATAAGCCACACCATGAGACTTCCAGAGACTTCATTCTCCTTGCCTTTTCCGTAACGTTGGACGAGAGCTTCCCCATGTAAATCAAAGGAGCTGTAGCAATTAGGCACAACAGAATCTCCTCCACATACTGTTTTATCGAATGACCTCCCGAACGGTGCAGCATTCAGAGCTGCAATTACCACATCGCCCACGGTCAGCCCACATGGACCTACACCGGCCCTTGCAGATCATCTGTCTTCTTGCTCACAGTAACCAACACAGGAGTGGCAGGACTCAGTCCAGAGTTCTACGTTGTTAAATACGATATATCCAGAAGAGCGGGGACCTCAGTAAGCAGCCACAACGCGGGCAGTGCACTGCTTTGCTCTGTTAGTGGCTCAAGTTAATGCTGTTTCTCTCCATACACGGTCCACAGCGAAAGCGTTAATCCACTTCAGGGCAGTTCACAAAAACCGGTGACGGCAAAGAAATGTAAAGCCAACTCCTCTGCAGATATTTATCTGCATACCTACACGTGCCTACATGTAGGGAATCCACATTGCTGCACATAGTGTCTCAGTTCCAGCTAGTTAACTAACTATAGATCGTTAACTAGCTATCTTCTCATCAGTCAGGACTCACCAGCATGAAAATGCTTCCACTTTTCAATTATTCATGTTCTGAGCGCCTAGTTTAGCCACCAGATTGGCTAATGGCTGAAACTGCTGTACCAACTTAGTGCTGGCTTAGTAGTCAAAGGGAAGGAGCCACGAGAAGTCCAAGGGGCTGAATTTATACCAGTGTAAATAAATAAACCATGGATTAAATCCTCCCCTCACAAGCTGCACTTGCGTACCCCCAGCCAACACCCAATCACCGCTCTCAACAGGAACTGGATCCCTGCCTGAATCAGTACTTGAAATCTACAAACCATGATGCAATTATATTTTGTTTGGCTCTCACAGAAAATAAATCCCAAATCCTTCCGGCCCATTTACTTGAATGGGTGACCTGCGTAAGATTTTCTCTATGTGGAGCAAAGCCGTTTGTTAGGTGTCCCTGGTTCACACAGACACACGACATGGATCAACTGGTGATAATCCACCTACAAGTTGTTAACACCAACGGATGCTCCCTCCAGCCGATGCTCTGTGGCTCCGAGGCTGCTAATCGTCCATCACTTACACCAGACAGGACAATGCTGTGCGACTCCCCTGCTGCAAGCAAACCAATTCTTCTGAAGGAACGTGTTGGTTTAGTGACTTGTACTGAGCAATGAAGCTCAGGGGCCTGGCAACCATTTTTCTCCATGCCTCCGTGCTGCAATTCCACACGGCTGGGCCCACCTCAACTTCCGTCAACTCATTCACAATCCTCAAATACAGCCAGTACTTGCCCAAAGAGGAAAACTGTTAGGGTGAGGACTCTTTGTGTGTAAGTTTAACTTTAATGTACCTCACAAATGAAAAGGAAGCTGAGTCTATTTTGCTTGTAAATCTAAAGAAGCAATGGAGAACACAAGTTGAGACGCATTGCAGTGTTTAAAGGGGAGCAAATTGGAACCGTGATATAGTAGTACTTGCACTAATTCTCCACATTTACCACTGGGGATAAAAAAAATACACTGCACTTTGAAAGTTCTAGTAAACAATCATCTCTAAAGTCTGGGGAAGACACAGTTACCTAGGAATAAAAGAAACTATTTTGTTGCTGGTTAACAACTGAAAAACAATCCACTCAACACTGTATCAGGTTTCACTTTACAGTTACTCTGTATCAGGGTTTCTCAACATCAGCAGTACTGATACTCTGACCCAAATAATCCTCTGTCATGAGGAAGTACCCTGTGTGCACATTGTAGGCTGTTTAGCAGACCCCCTGGCCTCTGCTCACTTGATGCCATAATCACTACCCCACTCCGGTTATGACCATCAAGAATGTCTCCAGACACTGCCAAGTGTCGCTTGGAGGGCAAAATCAAGACGAGTTGAGAACCACTGGCTTACATGAATAAGTAAACAGGAATGTCAGCGTTGGAAGCCTATCAGTTAGACAGTTAATTAGTTAGCAATTCATGAATTTGTTCAACACTTACTGAGCACATTTCACGTGCCAAGCACTGTGCAAAGTACAGAGGATGTAACAGTGAACAAGACATCTCTCCTTGAAAGGCATACCGTTTACAGGGAGGGGAATGACAGACCAAGGGTGAGAACCCGAGCTGCCTCTGCAGAAGGGCTGGGCTGGCACCTGAGCTGTGAGGCTCCTCAGGATGCGCACGGGGCCACCACGGGCTCTTAAATTGGAGATGCTGTAAGTGGCCTGAGCTGTATCCCAGGAAGTGTTGCCCGTCTCTGCTGGTACGGTGGGTTGGCAGAGAACAAGTCTGGGGCCCCAGAGGAGCTATCAGCCTGTAACTATATCCCGGGAAATGGAGAGAAGGGAAACAGGTGGGCAGAAAATGCCGTGAGACAATGAAGGATAATGGATGGGTGTGTGCTGGGGTGGGGCTCGCTGAGGGGAAGAAAGAATCCAGCAAGAATGGGTCTTCCTGTCCCGGTTCTGGCACGGCTGGATGGTGACCTTCGATAACCCTGGAGAAAATGGGGTCTGAACGGGGACTGCTGGCGTGAAGCTGATGTCTTAGCGGTCAGTTTTCTCCAGACAAAACCCAAAAACAAAAACCCAAACAGTATTTTCAACATTTATAAAAGTAATGTTTGAACCATTCAAATGACTTTGATATTCTAACAAAAAATGTCTCCAAGAAGTTAAGTAATTTTTTGTAAATCAAATAAATTAAACTTACAAGCTTATGAAGTCTCTGGTTTGCAATCATTCCAACATTTTTTTATGAGCTTGGTGAAATACTTTTACACCTTTCAACTCAAATCCATTGCTCAGTTGTATATTTTATATTGGAATTATAGAGCCAATATGTTCAGCTTTTTATTGGGCACTGTTCTCTTAAACACTGCCCTGATTTACTCCCAAAATTAGCACAAAATGGGTCTGAATCCTATGGGTTCCTCTAATGCCTCTATGTATTTGGTGTCCAGCTTTCCCAGGCAAGGACACCCTTTACCTGGGAAAGTGGGATTCTGCTAACTAGGGTAATTTACTTACCTTCCTAAGCGTCTTCCTAGGGTGTCTCCTCAGCAAGCAGGCGTGTAACGTGAGACCTGGGGCACAGATATATAGAGCTCATTTTCTCCAAGAGTTCTTCTCAGTCCCTCATCTAGTTGGAGACAGACTCCATGTTCTCCGCATTTTGTGGTCTCACAACCCGCATCCCTTAACCAGGCTGCAGATTACCTAATCACCTACTCTGGTGTGAGATTACAACACCCCAATCCAGTTCCATCACCAGGATGCTCCAACTCACGTATTCAGTGTTTAACTTCATTCTCAGTTCTTTACAGACTCACTCTGTTGGAGGAACCAACACTCTTAGGATCATCTAAGTGGTCAATGATTGGATTTTGTGTCTCTCTCAAGGCTGTGTTTTGATCTACTTCACAACACACATGTGAGGCAAAAGGCAAGGCCTTTGAATAGTGAATTTCATTAGACACAGAATGCATGTGAAGTGCTGCGTAATTGAAAATGCTACTCTCTGGAGGCTTCTGTCCATAAGCTGCTGAAATAGAATTTTCAGTTAACATATGCATGGATTATTTAACAATACACCCAGTTGCAACCATAAGTATGAGGTTATTTAATTGTATTTTTAAATGCTATATTTCAGAAAAAAAGGAAAAATTCTACCTTTTAAAAAATTTGTTTCCACAAATAAGCCACTTCCCAAACATCTCATTCTGAGCAAAAATCTGACCATACACTAGTACCTTTATGAATATCACATGATTCTCAGAGGTTTCTGTCTTAGGTAACAAAGACAGACTTGTTCCGCCAAGTGAGATCACAAAGAGAAAAGGAAAAATGTATAGAGGATGGGGGAGATAATGGATTCAGTTTGGGACATGTTGAGTTTCATAAGAATTACAGTAAATCCATAAATTATTCTTTACATCTCTAAAATATCCATTCCTTCCTTCCAGGCAAAGATAGTAAAATGAAGTCATGTGATAAATTACCCATATTCCAATGACATATGTCAAAAAAAGTGAAACTGACCACCTCCCAAATTGATGAAAATCTACACCACAAACTTTCAAAAAGTACTAGACAAGGAAAAAAACTAGTCCTTATAGAACAGAACAGGACTGACTTCTAATTATTTGCCTATTCCCATCCCTCTGAGAACATACTTGAGAGTCAGCAAGGTCTTGAGAATTCTTAATAACACTCCTGCATTTGGAAAGCTGCAAAGAAAACACTCTGGCGGGGGTGGGGGGGGGCGGGAAGGTGAAATGAAAGGAACAAGCAGGTGAGTCTGACTTCTGTGCAGGAAGGGAAGACTCCAGGGCCACATCTTGATGGATACCAAGTGTCTTGTGAGAGAAAGAGAAAGAGAAAAGGGCATAAATCCATTCTGGAAGAAAATATAAGGGAAGTTTAAAACTCCCCCAAAAGTTTATGTTAGCTCTTTGAAAAACCTTTTAAGAACATGACTTCCAATTGTTAAAAAAAGCTGAGAGGTAAGATGATAAAAGTACTGAATTGAGATAAAAAAGAAAGACTGTGGAACCAAGGGAACAAAGGCATCATGATTTACAGAATCAATGAATAAAGGAATCATCAGAAAACAAGATAGGGTTGACCATAAACTGGATTTAAAGGAAAGCTTTAAAGGAAAGCCATCAGAGAATCACAATGAATGAGCTGAAAAGGACAATATGATTGAAGTAAAATTTGAAAGAGAGGTGACGACCATTAAGAAGGATTAAGATGATCCAATGAAAAGATTAAGGACTGCCCCCAGATAAAGTAGGATTTTGAAACACATGAATTTATGGATCCATACATATTATAGTAAAAATATTTTAAAACCTTTACAAGAAGAACAAGTGTCACTTTTACAAACTGATTTCTTTGAGGAGGGAGGAGAAGAATGGGAGAAGGTCAATGTATCTTTTTTTTTTCATAGCACATCAGCACATTGCAATATAACGTCAGGTTTCAGTATTAAGTCTCTTGGTTGTTCATCACATGTATGTATCTTTTTTAAATATCTGAAGCAAATATGGTGAAAATGATTTAAAAAATATGTGAAATCAAGGTATTTACATTGTTTAATACATTAAAATGTGAAATGGATGATTATGAAAAAAATAATTTTCTCCTGAAATAATATAAAAGGAAACACGCGAATCAAAAGAACACAAGTTTGGGGAGAGATTAGGTAAGACTTACGGCGCTGGGATACATTCCAAAGCTTTTGCTTTAAGGATAAAAAGCCATTCAGGTGTTTAGACAGAAAAGCGAGACCCCTTCACTGGAGGAGGAGAAAGTCAGGTTAGGCTCAGACTTCAAAGTCAGAAGACAGCAGCGAGGTATCTATAGTTTTCAGCGGGGAAATGTGTCACCCAGTAATTTTATACTCCGAGGGTATTAAAAGAAATATAAGAGTAGCAGGCACCCTGAAGTGCCAGAGAACCCCACCCTCGCTCTCTACAGCCTCCATGTCAACCAAAACCTGTGGCTGGAGAGGGTAGGACACGCACCTTCCCTGGAACGACGGCACCCTGATGTGCAGAGCACAGGACAGCCGCGGGTAACACCCTCTCAGTTGAATTCTGGGACCACACTTAGAAACAGACGTCTCCATTTCCCACCGTGTTTCCCACCCAGCACGGGTGTTTGACAGCTCAAGCCGCAGCGGCAACAACACAAACCAGAATAAAACAGCAACAAGCAACACACCACCAAAGATACGGTCCCTCCACTCAGGCTGAACGACATGCGGTACCTCACGCAACCCTCAGGAGGCTCGGAGGGAAGCACCGTTTCACACACAGACGAGCCAACTGGGGAGAGAAACTTCCCATGTTGTTCAAGGTCACATCGAAAATTCGTGGCAAAACCTAACTTTGGATCTAGGTCTCAGTCCAAACCCATAACTACTGCAGTACCGAACATGAAAAACCACATGATGCTCTCAATTTCAGACGTCAGGAAATAAGGAGAGAAAGAGTTTTCAACAGTTATTTTCAACATCTTGGAATTACATACCATACACAGGTATGGATGATCACACAGGGAACAAGTGTAAGGTGTTGGTAAAATTCCACAGCTGAGCTGAGTCTCTCAAAAGTTGACCCTTCCTTGTTACTTAATATTCCACGTGTTCTCATTTGTAACATTTCTCACTGTAGATAATGTACATTAGCTGCAGTTCACATTCAATTTACCAGAAATACATTTGAAAATAAGGTAATCTTATTTTATATGAGTCCTAAGAATGACTCAAAATGCACATGAGAAAATCTCCTCCCTTTTCACCTAATTGCCAAGATTTCGGGAGACATGTGGGGAAAAGGAAATTAAAGGCAATAGATATCTTTCATGTTGTGTTGGAATACACTGAAATTATAATCTCAGAATTCATATTCATTCCTATTTCCTAGTATTTCCCAGGGGCCTATTATGCAATCACTAGCACGCATGTACACACACACACACACACACACACACACAAAGTACCTTCCTCCCCTCCCTCCAAATGAAGACAACAAATCAGTTTCTCTGGTAAAATAAGATTAATCAATTCTGGGCTATAGAAAAATTTTTTGTTTCCCCAGTTTAGAAATTCTTAGAGATGTTAATGTACTAATGTGAATTTTGAACCTTCAAAAATGAATTACAATATGGTCTATTTCCCATACTTATATGACTTCCTCTCCAAAACGCATTACTTTATGCTATATTTTCCTTCATACTGAGCAGCTGCTATGCTGTGATATTGAATCAACTTTGCTTTTATTGACCAAATAACTTCATATGTGTGAAAATAGGCACCACTTCAAGGGTTGTCAGATTTAGCAAATAAAAATACAAGATATCACATTAAATTTAAGATTCAGATAAACAGCAGTTAATTGTTTAGAGTATGTGTACCTCATGCTCAAATGAAAAAACTGTTCATCTGAAATTCAGATTTACCTGGGTGTCCTGTGTTTCATCTGGCAGTCCTAAACACTACAGAAGAAGAAGAGGACAGAGTTGTGGCATTTACTGGGGATGATGGAAACCTAAAATGCTTTGAGTTGGTGTTGGTAGACTCCCACATATGGACAATATTCTAAAAACTGAAACTACCTATCCTCAGCCCCAAACTTTCATGCCACTCTGTCCCTCGGGTACATGTTACTTTAAAACATCATGTTGACAAGTTTTTTTCTTCTTATTTACTCCCTCACTGAAATGTATCCTCACAGGATAAGGAATCAACCATCAAGGGAACTTACTGGCTAACAGTAAACTCTGTAGATAAAAAGTTTTTTTCACTGCAAAATCGCACCTCAGAGGGGCACGAAATAGCTGTAAAGGCCAAAGAAATTAGTCGTGGGATATTCTGAGATGTACATGATGGCGTTACACTTGAGTCATGATTAACATTTTCTCAGAGTTTTCTTTTTTTCACAGTGACTAACATATCATTATTCCCCTTAAGTAATGAAAAGCTGGGAACCTTGACAAAAGTTACCTTAACAGATGCTATTTTATCATTTCAATGAATTCCATCATTTTTCACACCTTGGTAATTATATTTCGGAGGCAGAATTCATGCTGAGTATGGTGGGCTGCTGCTACACAACTAGACCCCAGAAGTAAATTAACCAGATAACTGCAGCAAGCCTGGGGACGCAGGGGGCCCCAGCCTGCCTCACCTGCGGCTTGGTTTTCGGGAATCCACTGTTTCCTATTTTGGGCTGCATTTCAACGCACCTTTTCACTCTTGCTCCACACTGAATTACCTGTGGGGAACCAGGAAACTCTTGGTTTCCTTTTGAGAAGATTAACTCATTGCAAATATTCTGGAGTTTGGAGAAAAAAGAACTACAGGTTCTATCTCATTAGGTACTCATGCTTGAATTAAACCACGACAACATTCCCAAAGAACGCCAAGAGCACAGAAGGGCAGACTTATTTTTAAATGTTTGCTGAGGATGATAATAGTTAATATTTGTCTAATCTGACTTCAAATCACTTCAGACCTGAACCCAACTGGCCTGAATATATAATAATGCCTTCACTAATATTCATTTGTTTCTTTGACACACCCGCAAATTCACAACAGGAAACTCTGGGCTTTCCAGAGCTCAGTGCTTATCAGGACAAATGGATTATCTGTCCTGATAGCAGGGGATTCACAGAACATGCAAACTCAATGCCAAACCAGCCTAGACACTAAGAGTAACGCTACTGATACTAGTCGGTGAGGAGGTGGTAGCAATGACTCAGGCAGATGCTCAGAGCTGCGAACCACTGCACTTAGGACTAGGCGGAGAGGAACATCTGCTCTCACACAAAACCCTCACATTTGTGAGACCTGGGGGGACAGTCACTTTTCATCCTGAGTGTCATTCATAACCAAGGACGGTCATTCCTGTTCTAAGGCACTGGTAGGTCATCTAGGTGAGGTCACCCTGGTAGAAGTTTGCTTTTCCACTGCTTTCAACATCAAATATCAACACCGTGGGGACAGACTCGCTGGCAGACAGCAAGGGATCCTTGTGCGTGGAGGGAACTGAAGTTCTTTAAGGAAAAAAAAAAAAGAAACAACTGTCCAGCTGACAAGGTTGTATGGCCTCGAAAGCTGGCTGAGTGTTCATTCGCTTTCTTTATTTGTTCTGGAAATTAGTACGATGCTTTCATTAGCTGTCCTTTCAATTTGGCTCAAGAGCCAATTTAAGAGAATCCTCCTCTGAGACGACACTCCTAAGTGTGGGACATAAGAGAGACACATGACCTGAAAAAAATCAAGACTCCTCCTTGCTTTCTCTACGATTACGATAAAAGTGGGATGTAGAGGTGTATTGACCTGCTGCTGAAAGCAAAGAGAAGAATTTCTTCTAGAACAGGCAGTTAAAGAGAAAAATCTACCATCATCTTTAAATTAGAAAATGTCAAATGTGAGAATGGGGCAGGGGTCATAAGAGCAGCAATTAACAAACGCTTTATAAAATTGGAGAGGAAGGAAGAGGCACTCCTCTGCCTCGGCCCACAAGACTGTGAACCTGCTACATTTGCAAAGTGGAGCTGTTCGATCCTTGAGAAGCAGGAAGAAGTTACTCACGCTAATTAATGGGCCATCTCTGAAGTGTTTTTCACGATACCTTCCTGTACATCTAGAGGTTAAAAGGTTTTCTCTCCTCTCCCCTCCTTCCCTTTCATTTGTTTTTTCTCTTCTAAGGCTGAAGTCCAAACGTTTAGAGCCTGTTCTAAAAGGACAGTTGGTTATTTTGCATTAGTATTAATTTGGCTGTGTTGAATAAATATTCAGCTGCAAATTGGATGCTTTAAATGGTTTGAAATAAAATCCATACAAGTTATGGAAACGTTGAAAACTAAAATGAGCAAGGCTGTTTTGGCCTGAACATAGTTTCCAAATTAGATTTTATGTGTAAAAATGTAAAATTTAGTATCTATAAAAACTGTATGAAGATACACTTCTATGAGTTATAGCTATACATATATATGTGTATATATATATATATACACACACATTATATATATAATGGTTCTATCTATTGTGACAGCTATAAATATAAAAACAGTATATAATCAACAGTAAATTATGTATCACTCATCCTTTCTAGGAATAAATATTTTCTTTGAAAAATTATTTCAATGGGCCAATATTTGATTTATGTTTATTTTATTTCAAGTTTTTAGTTCTTCTCAGGTTTATAAATTTGGATCATAAAAACATTTATAGTTCTGGCAAACAATTTTATGGAGTTTATGTATATAAATACATGGATACCATTTTAAAATCCATAATCCCTGATTCTGGGATAAAAGTATGCCAGTAGTTTCAACCCAATGGTTTACTGTGAAAAAAAGTACCAAAGGAAATCAGCAAGCGAGACTGGTGGGGAAATAACTGCAGCATAAGGAACAGCCTTTACTTCATAACCTGCAGAGCAGTCTGTATCCCGTAACTTATGTTGAAGAACTCACACGATCACCCATTTCCCAATACTCATTCTTGAGATCATCAGGAAACCTAGAAACAGATCACCCCTTGGCAATCGTTTAAAATAATAATTTGGGATGCGGTGTCACCAATCATTCCCTTTTGACTCTAAATCAAACGTGGTAATTGTAGATAAGCTACAATTGACATTGCACATGGAAATGCAATATTTGCCTTTTCGTCACAACCCCCAACTCTCCTAACCCAGGAGGACGAACTGGGGGCAGGGACCTGTAGCTTGAGGTCTTCCTGGCAGTGACAGGGCCTGTGCCACGTGCAGAAGGCTGCTCGCGCGTCAGCCATCAAGTAGTCGCTCTCTGCTTCCGATCACCCTTCTCTGCCCTGCCTAGTGAAGCCTGGAGCTGGGCCCTTCCAACACGCTTCCTGACGCACATGTACAACGTCAAGCTTGTCAGTAGACAGTGCAGGAGGGACCCTGCAGGGGCAAGGGGCTTCCTCCTCTCCAGGTTCTAATGACTCCCCTCCCTTGTTGCTCCTATGACCAGGTTTCCAGGGGTCTGCATGGGCCACCCAGCGGCGGCCACCCTGCAGCAACTTCTGTTCCTCACTAGTTTCAACCCGCTAATTCGGACCAGTCCTCTTCCCGGGCAAACCAAAACTTACCCACAGTGGGCTGCAACCACACCCTCTCCAATGAGTCTGAATCCCATCCACGGGGAGGAGCTCTTTCCCAAATTTATTCCCTCCTGCCTTCAACACTCTTCCTCGGGCCCTATCGTATTCTTTAGATAGATTCTCTTCTGCCTTTTCTTCATAGTTGACCTTCATTAGTTGTCAAAATAATTGTTTACTTTTCCCTCTGCCAATTACTGGTGTGGTATTTGTCTCCTGTCTGGCGTGTCATGGGTAACGTTCCCCAAATCCCTTTCATGGCACTAGGTAAAGGTCCACCCTACAAGAAGTAAGTATATTTAAAAAAATCTTTTCCCAAGCGAACTCAAAAAGTATGAGCACTCCCACAAACAGTTTCCCTAAAATAAACTAGTCCCTTCACAGAGTCTCCCAAACAAATCCAACAACATGGAGGCTTCTGGGGAGATGAAGAGGGTTACATTACACAGAAATTTCTTCTTTTGACCTCTTGATAGTGATATCTTCAGACTGACCTTGACGGCTGGAGTGACCTGCGTCAAGACTGCCTCCCCTTAAACACAGCTTCTCAAAACTCCTTACCACTTATCCCCATTTCGTGTCTCATATTCAGCTTGTATATCCTATTTCAGCAAAACCGAAGTTAGGTTTGGAAGTGACCCTGGGCAGTTCCTGAGGGAACCTCAGTTTTTGCCGCCATGAAAGCCTTCCTTCACTTTGATTTGGATGCGTATGTTTATTTTCCATTACTGTGATACCCTTTTCCAACAATTGTATCCCTTATTTAAATCCTTGTGCTTTCCAAAGACACAAAGAGGTATTCTGCATCGTTACGCCTCTAAGGTATTTCCATAACATAGTTGTAAAACATGTATTCCTCAGCATTTCATGCTATGCTATTTTTTCCCCTGCGGAAAGGTTCCTATCTTTGAAAAATGGCACATTTCCCCCCAAATCATAAACTACGAGCTAGCATTATGGTCCACAAAGATAAATTAGGTCTCACCATGGGGCTACCTCCTCTCCCTCCTTTCCACAAAACAAGCTTATGTTGAATGACGACTATTTCCCAGGGGCTGTGAGGGGCACAGCATTAGAACAGAGAGGTCTCCGTGCTGAGAGCCTAACCTGCCTTGTCAATAAACAAGTCCACAAACTAATCAACCACCTGAAGGAATCAGGTCGAGATGGGCTTGAATGCCTCAGCAGGGCTGGAATGTGCAGAGTCTTGCAGAAGTGCCAAAGGAAGTCATCAAAGGCTTTACAGAGACAGAGGCTTTTGTCCAATTGTTTTTAAGGATTGCTTTGGCTGCTTGTGGAACATGAATCGTAGGCAAGCGGGAGAGAATCATGGGGCCATCTAGGAAGTTATCACTAGGTCCAGGGAAGAGATGATGGACATTTGAACCAGATGCAGTAGAGATGACGAAAATGGACCCGCTGGGATACACTCGAGACACCAAGCACGGGGACTTGGGGGTTGAAGGAAAGGAATTAAAGGGTGACTCGGAGATGTTTGGCTTAAGAAACTGGGCAGATAGTGGTATCATTTATTAAGATCTGGAAAACTGAGTAGATACGTTTAGGCAAAATTAAATGATCAGTTTGGGATACATCTAAGCAGAAATGTCTAAACAAAACAAAAACAAACAAAAAACCCCCAACCAGTTGGATACAGTTCTGTAGCTCGTAGGAGAACTCTACGCTAACAGGATACGTTTAGGTGCTATGAACCCGTAACTGGTATCTGACGTGAGGAGAATGGATGAGACCGCTTACGATGAGAGGGCAGAAACAAAGAGAAGGCCCTGGGAAGCAGAGAGGCCACGTATAAAGCTGGAAGGAAGCAGGTGTGGCAGCACAATCCATCCCTTTTACATTTGGAATGTCCTGCTCAGCTCAGTGGGGATTCCCCTCATCCTGTACCACTTCCTGGGCATTTCTCTGCTGCAGGGGCTGCGTTTTAGATTGGCCCAGGCACTTTGAAATAACGCTGATGCCTGGGTCCCATCCCCAGCTACTTCTCGTAATTCGTCCACCCAGGTGGTTCTAATGTTCAACTCAGGCTGAGAACCATTGCTGGCAGCTGTGGACTTAGGCGATCCTGGTTAGTTAGATAAATGCAATTGCTATCTGGCTGAAGGTATATAAATAGCTTCACTATTTTCCAATATGTACGTGTCATTAAAGTGTCCCCTCATCTCCCCATCAAAATGTCAAAAAGTTGTATTAGAGGATAAATTTCATTTAAGAATTCCATGTTCTGATCTAGAAAGGCAACCTTTTTTCACTCAGATTTAAAACTAGTGCTAATAGTGCTAATTTGAAATGGTGAGTATGGTCCTACATGGGTAGCTGGAGGATGCTACCAGAATCCAAGTGATGGACACTACTCCCAACTAGAGGACTTCAGAAAGATTTCCTGAGGATAATGACGCCTGAGCTACCATAATGGTGCCTGAGCCTGAAGGACAGTGGGAACCGTGCAGATGAAGATGGGTGAGAAGGGAATCCCAGACAGAGGGAAAATGCAGGGAGACGTCAAAGAGCGTGGCCTAAGAGAACTGCAAACTAGTTTCAGCTGGAATGTGAGGGACATGGAGAATGGCAGGACAGGGAATGGATCACTGAACACCACGTCTGCATGGCAGCCAGCCTGCACTTTATTCTTCAGGTGATGGGACCAATACAAGGGTTTTGGAAGGGCAATGATAAGACCTATTTCTGTTTGGGACAGATTACAAATCATGAGTGGGACATGGGTTTAAGGCGGTCAAAAGTATATTCAGTGACACCAGTTAGTATAATTAATTGCCTCTTGCAGATGAGAAGTGACAAGGGCTTGAACTAAAGCAGTGGCAGAAGGAACATGAGGCAGATGCAGATCTGGAATAAACGACTGGGTACGCAGGACAGAGAAAAAGAGGATAGCTGTATTTCCTAATGAGGCACAGAAGGGACAGGGTGTTTTCCAGTTAGGGAATTGGAGAATTCAGTTGGATGCCTGTAACACATCCAGGTAAATGTGTCCATCAGAAAGCTGACCTATGCACTCGTTTCCTAGGGCTGCTGCAAAACACTATCACAAACTCAGTGGCTTAACACAACACAAATTTACTACCTTACAGTTCTGAAGGTTAAAAGTCCAAAATGGGCTTCACCAGGCCAAAATCAAGATGTCTGCAAGGATGCATTTCCTTCTGGAGACACAGGGGAGAATGCACTCCTTAGCCTCTTCCAGCATCCAGAGGCTGCCCACATTCCTTGGCTCATGGCCCCTTCCTCCACATTCAAAGCCAGCCACGGCTGGTCAAGTGCTTCTCATATTGCATCACTGTCTGCCTCGTCCACCTTTAAGGATCCCTGTGATTACATTGGATCAACGTGGATAGTCTATTTTGTGTCAGCAGACAGGCAGCCTTAATTCCATCTGCAACTTTAATTCCTCTTTGCCACGTAAAGCAACAAGTTCACAGATCCCAGGAGTTAGAATAGAGACATCTTTGGCAGGTAGGGTCACTATTCTGCCCTTCCACAGTCTGAAATACGGGGTAGCTGGGAGGATCGTAGTCTGAAACACGGGGTAGCTGGGAGGGGTTGGACATCAAACTTGACACTCCACAGCACAGAGCCCAGAACAAGAAGCTGAGATTTCCCGGCAGGACGAGGAGAAGGAGAAGTGTCTGGGGATGAATGTTCAGGGTGGAGAAGGACGAGGTGGCCACGAAGCAAGTAAGAACCAGCAGCTGGAGGAGAAAACGGAACCAGGCGAGAGCAGTAGCAGGAACGTGTGGGTGAGGGGAAAGGTGTGAGTAATGGTTCTGAGCTGGATAACAATCTGTGCCTGGAAACTCTTGACGTGTCGAAATAGCCCCCGAGGTAATGGCTTTAATTCTGAGCCACAGCAAAGACACATAAAACATTCCTATTTGTTTTATACATTCATTGCATAAAACAGAGCAAACATATATACATCACTTCACACACATTTCTCTTCATGTCTGAATCACAACGAAAATCCTGTACCCATAAATGGAGTGTCTGACTGAGGAGAGCTATTCCAAGTAAGGATTTTCCATGGATTTGTTATGGCTGGATGCAGAGAAGTTGAAATAAAAAAAATCTTCTTTGTGGTTCCTTTTAGATTAATGCGGTCCAGTCCTGTGAAATGGCTGTATCTAACAATGAATAATCAACCCTTCTTACCTCTAACAAAAACTTTGTCATGTAAGGAACATGTTAGTTGTAGTAGGGGTTAGCAAGTCTTTGGAGAGTAGTTTTTTCTTGTTGTTCTGTAAGTTTGTTCTTATCTCCTTTCATTAAGTCGTTAAAACACCCAGGTAATTTGGTAACACTCTTTTAAGATGCAGTACGCACGTGCGTGTGCACACACACACACACCCCCACAGAGTTGATTCAAGGCTCATGGAATGAGAAGACAAAGATGAGGAAGACTCATGGGACTAAATTAGGTATCTAAGATGTGGTCAGGGAAACATACTATGCTGAAAACCTCAAGGAAGAGTCAAAGCTTTTGTTAGAATTCTTAAACCATTTTTTTAGATAAGATAATACAAATATTAGACAAAAATATACAAATTATATATACATGAATATAGGCAAATTATATATATACACCTAGAAAGAGGGAGAGAGAAAGACAGAGAGAGAGGGAAAGTCTTCTGAAGCATGTGCTGTGATAGGCTGATGCCAAGCTGGCCTCCATGGTGCTAAAGATCTGTGTCCCCTCCCGTTCACTGTGGGCAGGAGCTTGCTCCTAACCACAGAATATCAAGGACTGCAGAATCCACTGATGACACCACATGAGACTCCATCTCAGCAGACTGTCTGCTTAGAGTCCTACAGAGAACCCCATACCAGCCTGGAAGTAGCAAACGGCCCCGCTGTGAACTGCAAACAGAGAAACGCATGTGCCCGAGAACTGTGGGCAGCCTTGAGGGTGTGAAAGTGGCCTCCAGCCAGAGCCAGTAAAAAGTCAGGGCCTCGTGCATTCAGCCCCAAGGACATGACTTCTGCCAACACCCTAAGTGCTCCTGGAAGTAGACTCTTCCCCATTCGGGCCTCCAGGTGAGAACACAGCCCAGATGACACCTCGGCTGCAGTTCCGTGACACTCTGAGCAGCACACCCAGCTAAGCCACATCTGGGCTCCTGCATCACAGAGATGGTGGGATGGTAAATGTGTGTTGTTTTGAACCAGTACATTTGCGACAACTTGCTAGGCAGTACAGAAAACTCATAAGAGGCACTTTTATTTATTTATTTATTTTGAAAATTTCTTGATGCTTTAATGGAACGGGCATTTCTGAATTAGGTTTATTGGTAAGTACATCGTTTTGTATTCATAGCCACTATTCGTTGCGTAATCTGGTCTTTCATGCAACAGTGGCTACAGGGAAGGAGGGAACAATATAAGGAAAACTCTAAATATTCAGTAAAAGGTAGTAAGGAGAAAAATCAAGTCTGAGGCAGAGAGCAGGGGAGGAAGGCCAGTGGGGAAGGAAGAAAAGGGAGCATCTTCAACTAAGAGGCACTTTTAGAATTAAATTCCATTACATTTTTGTTATGAAGAAAAAACCACATTTGCTAAAATAGTTATTTAAAATTAACTATGTTTTCCCTCTGATTTGTATGAATGGAAATTTGATAAATACTTTTTTTCTAAATTGGAAGTCTAAGTTTGAAGATGGGAAATTGTGCAGAGTTTAAACGGCTGCCCTCATATCTAGCAAGGCAGTCTTGATAATTACATCTGTGGACCTAGAATCTCAGTGTAGCTGACCTATCCATGACCTTGAATTTTGGTAGTTTAATTTCTTAAACAGACAACAATTACTAATTATGTGTTATTGGATTACTGAATTTTTAATTTTACTGATTAATGGTTTTCATAAAGGTAGATACAATCTAAAGGTGTGTATATATATATATAAAACTATGAGATTATTTTCATCCAACATCAACCTTTTTCTAGTTTTTATTCAATGATTTATTTACCATCGTATACAAACACACGAGGAAGACTTGGTAGGCATAAGATAAGAAGAAGGAAGGTACTTTACCTCTCAAAGGATCATAGCTCATTGTAGACTCTTTTCATTCTATTTTATTTATTTTTTAAAGTTTATTTATGTATTTATTTTTGGCCGCCTTGGGTCTTCGTTGCTGCGCAGGGGCTTTCTCTAGCTGTGGCGAGCTACTCTTCATTGCGGTGCGCGGGCTTCTCATTGCAGTGGCTTCTCTTGTTGCGGAGCACAGGCTCTAGGTGCATGGGCTTCAGTAGTTGTGGCACACAGGCTCAGTAGTTGTGGCTCGCAGGCTTAGTTGCTCCGTGGCATGTGTGATCTTCCCAGACCAAGGATCTGGGAACCCGTGTCCCCTGCATTGGCAGGCGGATTCTTAACCACTGCGCCACCAGGGAAGTCCATTGCAGACTCTTTTCTTATGCAGATACTGAATTCATTCTTCATTAACCCTTCTTTTCTTGATTCTACACAGAACCTACCAAAACTGCTCTCTCTCTACAACTCGACTACACGTTGGAGAAGAGCAGAAGTAGTTTACCATCGCGGGTAGAATTTGAAGGGTAACATAAGGTCCTCTAGTCAAATGGAGTGAGCTGTAATATCATCTGATGCCGAAAGTGAATGTCTCAAACACAACCACTCGCTGTTAACAGCTAGTGAAGCAACAGCAAAGCTCTGCTGTGCTTTCACAACTGTGCTAAGACCTGTGGGAGATTCAGATGTGCCTCTCCTTGGCTGTACCTGGTTCAGAGAAGTGCCAACATCCTGACCCATGAACTCACCTCTGTGATGTGGGTTAGGGATTCCTAAAAGTGCCCCAGACCACAAATTTCTCATCACCACCCAGTCTCTGTGCCAACATTTTCACAGGTAACTTACTGAACTTAGTTAGTAAGGAGCCAAACTAAAATGGAACTGACCTATTTGAGAGAAAATATATGAATTCATTAGCAGATGCTGACTTTAGGATAAATTGATTTTCTAGGGTAGGTGCTCCCCAGTTAAACTGATCACTAGTTAAAGCCAGGATAACATCAGATAGAGAGTATTTTATTATGGAGAATATGATCAGGGATACATCCTGTGTTTTTCTGGGACAAACCTCAGTTATGAATCAAAAGGAAACAGCACAAATGTTTTATTGAGCTGCTATTATGTACAAGGTATTTTCTTAAATAGTGGGTGTGTTAAAATGATGACTAATATATGACACACTCACTTTGTTTTTATTTTTTTGCAGGGATAAATTGATTTTTTAGGGTAGGTGTTCTGCAATTAAACTGATCACTAGTTAAAGCCATGATAATATCACACAGAGAGTATTTTATTATGGATATCAGGGATACATTGTGTGTTTTTCTGGGACAAACCTCAGTCACGAATCTAAAGGAAACAGCATAAATATTTTATTGAGCTGCTACTATGTCCAAGGTATTCTTTTAAGTAGTGGGTAAGTGACAATGATGACTAATATATGACACACACACTTTATGTTTTTATTTTTATTTTTTTGCAGGTATCAGTATCTTATTCTTTTTATTGCTGAGTAGCATTGATTATGGGAATATACTACAATTTGTTTATTCATTCTCCTGTTGGTAGACATTTGGGTTGTTTCCAGTTTGGGGCTGTCTTTTGGGGAGTGTACACATTTCCCTTGGATATATACCAAGGAGGAGAAATGCTAGGTCATAGGGTAGGTGTGCGTCTATTAGGAACTTCCAAACAGCTTCCCAAAGTGGTTGTCTAAACTTACACTGCCATCAGCAGTGCATGAGACTTCCAGTTGCTCCATATCCTCTCTGACACTTGGTAATGTCAGTCTTTTTAATTTTAAGAATTCTGATGGGTGTGTAGTGGTGTCTTTATTTATCTTTTGGTTGAAGTATAGTTGATTTACTGACACACACACTTTAGAGTGTGGCCGTCTGTGATGCATACAAACACATAACGAGATAGGGTACCGTGAAGATTTTGATGATGCTATAAATCAGTTAAAAACAAAAGGTCAGGGTGGTCATGGGGTTTGAGGTTTAAGGTGTTACACAGCTGGAAGAAAGTCACCAAAGTGGGAATGTGCTCGGTGTACTTGGAGGATGGGCAGGTTTCTGTGGGGCTGAGATTTCAGGGTCGGGGAGGGAGGATGTGAAATGAGGATAAAGGGTGGCCTAGGCCTGCCTAGGGAATCTGCATGTCAAGTTGAACGTTGGAATATACTTTATAGGTGTGAGAGGCCATTAGAAGGCTTAGCTCTACGAAGGTAACTCTCTTGACATATTCGCGATGGATCAGAGTGGGACAGACCGGAGGCAGAGACAGTTGTCGGAAAGTGAAAGAGATGCTCTAAGTCTGAGCAGGGAGGCGGGGAACTAGGAGCAGATCCTACGAGTCCCTGAGGGATCAGATCGGCAGAATTTCACTACTGAAAGACATAAGGAACAAGGGAGAGGAGAGTGGAGATAGTTCTGAGGTTTTGAGAAGAGCCAGCGGCAAAGTAACCAATTCAAACAGGAAGAAGAAAGAGTTGAGTTGTGCGGAGACACTGACCAGCCAGCTGGCCACTTTAAGACTCACAGAGCTTAGGGAGCAGAGCGGAGAAGAGGCAGGTTTGAAACAGACACCAGCCGCCCAGATGCAAGCGGTCACGGGAGAGACACAGCTTTTTAACTTACAGGAGAGCTAGCTTTGATCTGACCAAGCCCCGACTCTTAGAGTTTACCTTGTCCAACTTGACAGATAGATAAAGGGGGTTGTACCGACATGGTATGTCACTGACTTCTTGTTTAAATATCATGTGTAAGGATTTTACTAGCTCATCACCAAATGTGCTCTTAGATGAAGCTAGCAATGCTTCAAAACCACAGGGCAAGAGTGAGGCAGGACATTGGCAAGAGAGGACCAGCATGACGTAGCCGTATAAATCACCTCGCAGGGGACCAGCAGGTATAAATGTCATCCAGTGTGACAACAAGTGAGGCTGACTTGGTTGAAATGCTAGCTTGGCGAATCTCCGTGTACTCTTTTACGATGAGGTGCTAAATTATTTTTGTTGGCTTCACCCACAGTTAAAACTTGCATCGTGGAATATCATTTGCACTTGTTTACCCAATATTTTCTCCTTCTTACACAATCAAAAATAAACCTTTCCCCTTAATGTTATGCTATTGCTTTAAATGTTTTATTTGTAATTTTTATTTATGCTTATTCCTTCAATGCTACATTGTAAAAAATTAATATGTTTTTGCCTCGTCAAGTTTAACTATAAATTAATTGTTATGAACCAAAGACATTTCACCAGTCATGAGAAACGTAAGACAAATCGGCAGTCTGTTCTGTTCTCTGTGTGTGTATTGGCCTTCTCTTAAGTAAATGCATTTGAAAAGATAATGCATGTGTCCAGCACTAGGACTGGCCAATGTGCAACTGATAACGAGTTCTACTCTTCCCTTGCCTCCCAGGTCTCTTACTTCTAACTCTTGGAGGTGGTGTTATGTTTCACACAGTTCAAAGACAGCTCTGGTCCTAGCCAGGCTGCCACGTAGTTGTTGGAGCTTGAAAGAGCACTTACGTTCTCTGGCCTCAAAGTCTTCACGTAAGGTTAAAGTGCAACTCAGCTCCTTGCTCTCTGACTTGTTGCCCAACCAATCACGTGCTTATTTCATGTTCACCTTGTTTCCGCTCCCTTTCTTTGCTCCTCTTCATGAAACAAAATTGAGATTCTCTCCTGGAAGACTCTATCTTTAAGCCAAGTCTCTAATGACTTTTATGGAAAGGAATAAAGCCATCCATTCATTTAATTTACCATCATTAAATACCTATTAAGTAACAGGCCCAGTTTCAGAAACTGGGAATACAACAATGAACAAAACAGAGAAAGCTCTACTCTCGTGGAGCTTACATTCTAGCGTGGAGAGACAGAAAACAATGACGCAGTTACAATATAAATATATAGAATAGATAACAGGGCGAGTGATAAGGAAAGCTAGCAGGAAAAATGTGCCAGGTTATGGGGATAAAGAGTGACAGGGTGGGTGGAACTGACGATAGAGCAGCCAGAGAGAAAAGCTCTGACAGTGGCAGTGAAGGAGGGGGCAGTGCACGCACCTGGCGGGGAGAAGAAGGTCTAGGTAGAGGAAACGGTGAGCAGAAACGCCCACCACTGCACAGCAGCGTGCTTGGCTCCACCTCTTTACAACAGGTAAGGAGGCCGAAATGACATCGGAGAGACAGCTGGGCACAAGACCACGCAGCTGACGCTGGTATAGACTTTGGATTTCTTTCCGGTAGAGAAGGAAAACAACACAGGGCTTTGTTATGACTTACACTGAAATGTGTGAGTACAATAACATATAGTTTAATATATAAGAATGATAATTTATACATTAACAGACTCACTGTGGCTGAGTACGAAGACAAGGGTAGAAACGGGTAGACCAGTTAGACGGCCCTCCCAGCCCTCAAGGTGAATTATGATGCTTGTTTGGTAACTTGGTTTAGGGTGGTAGGGGCAGAAGTGGTGAGAAGTGGTTGTATTCTGCAGGGAGCTGGAAGACAGAGCCTGCGAAGTACGGCAAGGATTCAGATACCGAGTGCAAGAGCAGCAGGGAGCTCAGAAACGGCGCAGCTACCGAGGAGGAGCAAGCAGACAGAAGCTGCCTTTGCTACGAGGGGGAAGGCTGCGGGAGGACCGATTCTTTTGTGGGTTCAGAGCCGGGTGGGAGCGGGGTGATGGAAATCAGAAGTTCTCACACACGGACAGTTTCTCTGTGCAAAGAAACAAAAATATAACTACAAATCCAAATCTTGCTTTTACACAAGCATCGGGGTTATGGGTTTTGAGACGTCCTGGGCAGTCTGACTTAGTTTATACCCGGCGTGCCGGGGAGAAGAGGCAGTTTCTAAACTCCCCTCACTCCAGGTGGCGGAAGACCAGACACAGGAAAGAAACACTGCTCATGACTCATTCAGCAAACGTGGATGGGGCGCCTGCCATGCGCCCGGCACTATCCCATGGCCTTGGGTTACAGCAGTGAACTAACGGACCGTATCCCTGGGTTCAGCGTTGAACTCGACACCGCCTGACAGAATGTGCCCTGTGCTTGGCAGCCCACCCCTCCAGAGCTTCGGGGAGTAAAGGGCCGCCCGGTGCCCCCTTCCCACACTGTGTCCTAAGGAGCTATGAGAACAAGCAGCGTCGGGTGCCATCAGGGGACCCCAGCGGGTCACCCGTCTGCCTGCCCTCATCCTTGTACCGACCCTACCCCTCCTTTAGCCTGCCTCCCTGTCCCTCCCCACCCCCCTCCTAAAGCCCCCCACGGTGCTTTTGCACCAGGTTTCCACGCTCAGCAGCCCCTCTTTGTCCTCACATCTTCCCCGGAGATTCTCTTCAACTTCTTTCCTTGGTACAAACCTAGTTTTTGCAGGATGACACGGCTTCATGTGCAGCCCTCCTTTTTCTCCCAGAGCTTACAGAGGCGGCAAAGATTGGAGGTGCTCTTCAGTTTGCTCTATCTATCCTCTTTCAACCAAGCAATCTCTCCTCCTTTGCACTCCCTGTCATGGCCACTTTTCTCCTTGCTCAGCCCCAATGCCCACTAGAGTCCTTTCCTAAAGCACAGCTGAACACTCTCGTGTGTTCTGACTTGATCTCGCTCTCCTTGCCCGCCTTGCCTCCAAGCCCTCTGTACATCTGTCTTTCGCTTCATTTACCAGCTGGAGAAAACTGTGCTTTCATAGGGCCCCTGCGATTAGGTTAGTCCTGTCCTGATAATCCCCTCTCTTAAGGTCAAGTGATGAGGAACCTGAATTCCACCTGCGAGGTTCCTTTTGGCATGTACATAATGTGACAGAATAATGACAGTAACACCTGGGGCAGAAGGCACAGGTGCCGTCTAGAAGTCAGCCTGCCATGCCTCCCAATAAAAACTTCCAAGCTGATGTTTTTCTCTTAACCAGTGGGAGTGCGACTTAACGGGCCTAACCCTGAAATGGAAAAACTAGCATATGTATATAGGAAGAGATTGCTGACTGACTGAACTCACTTCCAGACTGTATTTTCTTCTAAACATGGCTGACAAAGATTGCTAGGAGCTGACAATATTTCCAGACAATGCAACAAAGTCAGGCCACAAAGACCAAGAGGAAGCAGCCAGATAAAATGAATAAGGGGGCAGGGAATGAGAGCAGGAAAAGACTGTGCATCTGTAAAGATTTTATTTTTTTAAACAATAATAAGGAGAGAGCAAGTGCCAAACACTTGAGATCTATGTTTTCGACTGATCTCAACTGATTGCTCTAAGGAGCAAGGTCAGACGTTTAAAGGGATCATTACATGATGTTGAGTTGGATGAATCATACCATTTGTCACGGTAACGTGGATGAGGAGGCCCACAATGAGTGGTGCTATGCTCAAAATAATACTCTTTTTTTCACATATATTTTACATACACTCAAACGTTTAAAAACAGTGGGGGAAATTAAACAAACACTAGGTGGCTGTTTCTTCTATGCTTTTAAAACAACAGTTATTAAACTATTTTTAAAAAGAAAAATAAGAGGCAGTGTGGTATATAGAATATTCACTGGAATCTAAAAAAAAAAAATTTCTTGTCCCTGTTTTTTCTTTAACTGTCAACATGACCTTGGACAAGCATTATACTCTCCCTAAAGCATTATCTTCTGCATTTAAAACAACAAATGTGACTTATCAACATCTTCGATCACTTTCCCCTTAAAGTGATAGTCAGAGTGTATCCCTGGCGTCATGAAATATTGCAGACACGTTCACTAGTTTTCACTATTGTGAAGCACCCTCCAAAGCTCCAGGGATTCTTTTCCGCCCAAAGCTCCAGGTATCACTCAACCTCATTTGATGGATGTGAACAAACTGCCTGATTCGATCACCCCTTGGCATCACCCACTCACTCTCCTGATTGAAGAAGATTCATTGCTCTTGTCTGACCACAATCAGTTCCTCAGCCTTTCACCCGAATGGACCCACACCGACAGCTGACTGAACTATTTTATGGCCTTGATTTCTGTCCCAGGACTGCTGTTTCATATGACCACCATTTCATTGATCAGGCACTCGGCAGGATCCCACAGTGTTTTCTTACCTTAAACCTTTACACACCCAATCTACCTTGCTCTATAATTGAAGCCAAATCTAGGAGGAAGATTCTCATTTTTATGACTTTCTGTTAAAAGGGGTGAATACGAACAATTTTCCAGATTTCACTCATTCTTTCTGGGGAATTCAAATATATTTCAATCACCTGTTGTTTTATTAAGTAGAAAATGCATCAAAACCCTCCATTCTACTAGTCATTGTCTTCCTAGCCCTAACTCAACAAGAAAAAAAAAAATTCCAGGCACAGGATACTGTGAATACAGAGCAACAAGTTCTTAGCGTGTGCACAGCACACAAGAATAAACATGTAGCCTTACTGGGTTACAGAGGATCTTGACCACATTTTCCATGTAAGCAGAACTTTGTTTTCATTATTTTATTTTTTTGGATTAGTGTTGGTAGAGAGATAATGGCAGAAAATATTTGGCTTGTGGTTAAAAACTTCACATGATAAAATTCCGTATTAAAATGTTTTTCTCTTTTCTGCACCAGTACTTAAGTGGCTGATACTTTTTCTTTTCTGTGTTCCTGGAATGCACATTTTAGACCCTTTGTGTGAGTTTGTGTGTATCTAAAACTACATATATACAGCCATCAATATCTGAAGTGCATACATGAACTACACACATCTGATTGTATACGTACATATAAATACACACAATATATATAGATCAGAATATATATTGTAAATATACAGCCTTCTAAACTAAATCACAAAGTAATGTGATAAACTCAACCCACCATGACAGGTATCAGAAGAAAATGAACATATTTAGCAGTTATGAGTTCCTGGTAAGGCTAGTGAGCCTTTCATCTAGAAATATTCACTGAGCATCTATTAAATACCTACTTCCTAAAGTGAGGCAGCTATAGGTGAAGGGGTAGAAAAATAAAAGTTCTTTCTGCTTTAGTTTGAATTGTCTCTCTACGAAATTATTATACTCTAAAAAGAGTTGCTGAAAACAATTACAGAAAAGCGCTGGGTACGCGTCTACAAAATTTTGTTAAAGCTAGGCCACTTGTTACATGAGGAAGAAAATCCTCTTTGAGTAAGCCCCTTTCGTCTTGTTGCTTTGGGGCTTTACCCATTCTGGCGTATTCAAAGCAGTCTTCCGTGAAAATCTCCTTCAATATTCACCACAGGCTGCTTCCTCTCCATCTGGCTCCCTTCTCTTACCTTCTCCATCAATGTGCCCTGACAGACCGGATTCACCTTGTCCTTGTCCATTCTCCTTACCGCTTGAAGCAAATCTATCATCAGTGCCTACCAGTTCTGCCTCTGTAATATCTTGATAATTCGTGGTTTCGCTTCTCAGATACACTGTGCCACTTTTTGCCTCTATTATTTGTAGCACTGTCTTTGCCTGTCTCTGCCCCTACAATACTGTACCTACAGCAGTAATGGCTGAGTACTCCATCATGAAACACTGCTCCCTTCTGGCTTCTTTTACTGTTACTTTTCTCTTTTGTTGCTACTGCTATTGTTTAACAGCTTTATTGAAGTATAATATAGATACAAAAAACCGCATGTATTTAATGTATACAATCGATGAGTTTGCATACGTGGAAACCTACGTATGCATAGACTCAGGAAACCATCACCAGTCACTAAAACTCTCTGCTCTCAAGGAGATTACGATTTCCTTTGAAAAATAAGTCATGCTCACTTAAGCACCAACAACACGTTAGAACTGGAAGAATTCCAGAAAGACCCAGCCGTGTCTGCGTGCACATCAGCAGTCCTGGCCCCCGTGGGAGACTGGCTCAGGCCCCCAGGGTGGAGTGACAGCTCATTTCTACCTCCCTGAGCTGGCTGCATGGACAAGGGGAGGAGAGCACCTATTTTCAGCGCTGGAGTCAGAGGACCCCAAAGCCTCAGCAATCAGCCAATCGACCGAGCTCCTGCAACAGTTCCTTTGACCAATGGCTTCTCTGCGAATCCCGTCTCCGCATGGTGACCGGCCTCCGCATTTCCATCTGGGGGGGGGGGGTGGTTCTCTATCCCTGTCAGCCTCCAACCTAGTTTAAGAGAGTTGTGTCTAGGGTTGCCACGGGCGGGGTGGCTCAAGTCTGGACACTCTTCTGAGCAGCAGGGCTTATGCTCAGGCCTGGCTCTGGAACAAAGGGCAAAACCTAAGACTGCCCTGGACAAGCAGGGTTCTGTGGCCACCTCTTCTCTTACCCTGTTCTGATCTACCCAAAACCTTTGTTTGTCACGAACAGAAAACGATCAAAAAAGGTTTTGTCTAATGCAGTTGTGTGGAAAATACTGTCTTGATAAAGAGGCTACGGCAATAAGCTAAGGCTGGCGTCGTTCAGAAAGGTGTCTCTTGGAGGGAACGAGCTGTGGAAGAAAATGCGGAGTAAGCAATGCACTCTGTTCCTCTAGTTCACGCAAGGGACTGCTTTTATCTCATGAATCTTTTTACTCAAGGCACACACATCTGCACCGCATCTGCTGTCTGTGGATCCTGACGAGCTGTGTCCCTCACAAAACAGGCCCCAAGGCTCACACTTGCTGTCCAAACTCACACACTCAGCTGACTACATTCTGGAGTCCTACGTTCTGGAGGTGAACACTGAAATGTTTGTTGAAGAAACAATGTGAGTACAGACTTGGCTCCAAAAATATCCAGACTGGAGGGAGGGGAGGTATAGCTGAAACAAGAGCGACCGTGAATGCATGTTTCGAAGCTGAGTGATGGGAAGTTTATTATACTATTATACTATTTTCTTAAGTTTTGTATTTGTCTAAAATCTAAAAATTTTTAAAACATGCTTTTGACCAGCGCTTTATATCTCTTACACCCAAATTCAAACATGTCTTCATGTCTTGAGTCAGCCGATTTGAACTTGGCTTATTGGTGATTTCCATTTCCACTTTCCAGCTCTTTATAAAACATTAATATGTTGTTTAATCATTTCACATTTGCACAATGATTACCTATCAAGGGTTCGTTACTGTCCTAGCATTGTGTCTAGAATAACCAATACAACATGACTCCTGCCCGCAAACAGCTAATAGTTGCACAGGTGCTCACAGGCATGCAGGTATGCATGCAGGTGTGCATGCAGGTATGCATACAGGTAGGCAGGTGTGACCAAGTGTCAAGTGTGCTTGGCCTGTAGTCCACAACAGGAGTCGTGGTGCTTTGTAGCTGGGCTGGCGTGGGGTGTGAGAACTCAGCAGACAGCAGGTGACCTCTGCGTAAGGAGATATCTGGTGACACCATTCCAGGCAGATGGAGGTTCAGGACCAAGAATCGAGAGAGGTCATCTACAACTGGAAACAGCTATATCTGAGTAAGGAGATATCTGGTGACACCATTCTAGGCAGATGGAGGTTCAGGACCAAGAATCGAGAGAGGTCATCTACAACTGGAAACAGCTATATCTGAATAAGGAGATATCTGGTGACACCATTCTAGGCAGATGGAGGTTCAGGACCAAGAATCGAGAGATGTCATCTACAACTGGAAACAGCTATATCTGAGTAAGGAGATATCTGGTGACACCATTCTAGGCAGATGGAGGTTCAGAACCAAGAATCGAGAGAGGTCATCTACAACTGGAAACAGCTATATCTGAGTAAGGAGATATCTGGTGACACCATTCTAGGCAGATGGAGGTTCAGAACCAAGAATCGAGAGAGGTCATCTACAACTGGAAACAACTATAAGTGACCACAATGTTGTTTATTTTGTACACTATATATTGACAGTCATCATTCTACCTATAAAAAGAGGATGAAGAAAACTGAAGAATTATCCTAGGCGCAAGGCCGTCATCGTATGACAATTTACAATATCTCAAAACAAAGTTAATTTTAAAGATCTATTTTTCTCCTTAAATTTTTAATTTTACTAGTTTTGTTAAAGTCCAGCTCCTCCTTTCTTAATATTCAAGGCTTACGGCTCTGCATAACTTGGAGAAAGAGATATTTTGAATTGAAATAACACTGCCTAGTTCTCCGTGAAAATCCCAAGTGAATATTAATTATGAACAGTGACGGAAAGTTTTATTCCCAGATGCTCCATTATTTTCTGACTGCACCCAAATCATGGTACGCCACAATGTACAAAGTACATTAAACAGACGCAGATGCCCTGCTGCAGCTGCTTGGGTATCAGCATTCTGTTATCTTCATGGACAACTGCCATGTCTTCTCATGATAATGGTAATAATCAACATAGCAATTATGCCACTATTCAAAATAACACTAAGAGATAGTATTGTTTCTTGAATACTTAACCCCCGAAACCAATTTATGTAAGTTTTCTGACTTTAGTATCAACACATTATGATCAGAGGAATTATTTAGTCCATTTCACAGAAAAGAAAAATGGGACTCCCTAGAGTTTATATAAGTTGCCCCAAGGTGCTCATCCAGTAAGTGACACAGGTGATGAATCTACAGCTCTGGAGCTGAGCTATTGCTTCTTCCCCATTGTGTACCCACATGTCTATGTCAGGGACACAGCAAGTACACAATGATCTTTAAGCCAGTAGATAACACGCATTCCAAGATAACAAAATTCTAATTAGTAAGGTGCTTTTCTCGTCCCATGTGGGTAAGAGCTTAAGAACAGTGATTGAAAATCCATGGAAAACAAATTAAAAGGTTCGACATTATATGCGCAAATGAGATTATTTAAGAATTCATATTCTATGAGAATTTTGCAAATTTCCAAGGATGAAATATTTATCTTGTATCTTGACTTAGGAAAAAAATTATTTCACAAGCACCTAGGTCATTTTGTAAATTGAGTGTGCGGTTTATGGAGCGTGAATTCCCTAAATTAGTGCTTCCCTGACTTGCCTGATGATAGGAAGCACTTTGGGAAACTTGTAAAAAGTACGTATTCTTGGGTATTAAACCCGGGAACACCAAAGCAAAGCGTCTACGGGAATTAGTTCCCAGCTTAGTGTGTCAGTCGACTAATCCACATTGATTCAGGATAAGCAGAGAAAGGAATACACAAAACCAAAGATAAAAACACAAAAGCATTTTCAGGTTAGTCTACGGTCCCTCAGTTATCTTTCACCAAAAATAGTAAAAGAAGGTAGAAATGGACAACTGCCCGTCCATGTGATGCATTTGCAATTTAGCAAATTTCCAAAGACCAAATGTATTAATTTTGTAACTTGACTTTACTGCTTAATAGGAGAAAAAAAAAACCTCTCCAGGCATAAAGATAATTTTAAAAAATTTCCATGCAGATCCTGGCTTGAAGTATGCAAGCAAAAGGATAACTATGTGATACCTTTCTAAGCTTGAGGATGATAAAAAGTTTCCACTGCCCAAGACTTATCTTTAAGAAAACTTGCCTTTGTACAGAAAAGCAAAGCCATCTTCTTTACTCTACAAACACAATGCCATTCGATTAGAGGAAAACTGTCAGGGTAGAAGAGGATGAATGTGTCCCAGACTAACATTATCAACATTTTCAAGTATTCTGGATACTAGGTTATACTCAAAATCAGCCTCTAAAAAGAGCACAAGCTTTTCCTGCAGTCTCCACCTCTGCTCCTTCCCACCAACCACGTACAGTTTATAGATTTCACAGTTTGAAGGTTCAGAGGCACCTTTATGAAGTGTCTCTACCTCATAGAGACAGATCCAAAAAATTACATTAAAAAAATTACAAACTGTATGATTTCCCCCTACCAAGAGTGATAGTCATTACAATCAAACAGTAGGATATAACCCCCAAAGATACCAGACATTAAAATTGTCAATGCAGAATATAAAATAAATATGTATTAAATATCTAAACAAAAATAGAAGGAATTAACAACATGAGTAAGAAACAAGATACCATAAAAATGGCCAGGCAGGGCTTCCCTGGTGGTGCAGTGGTTAAGAATCCACCTGGCAATGCAGGGGACACGGGTTCGAGCCCTGGTCTGGGAAGATCCCACATGCCACGGAGCAACTAAGCCCGTGCACGACAACTACTGAGCCTGGGCTCTAGAGCCCACGAGCCACAAATACTGAAGCCCCTGTGCCTAGAGCCTGTGCTCTGCAACGAGAAGCCACCGCAATAAGAAGCCCGTACACCGCAACAAAGAGTAGCCCCCGCTCGCCGCAACTAGAGAAAGCCTGCGCACAGCAATGAAGACCCAATGCAGCCAAAAATAAATAAATAAAATAAAAATGGCCAGGCAGATTTTTGAGAGACTACCAAGTAAAATGTTTTAAATGAAAATTAAAAAAAGTTGAAATTAAAAAAAAAAAACAATGGAAGGATTATAGGCTGATTAAGATAGCTGAAGAGAATACTAATGAATTATAATATAGATGTGTAGAAATAATGCAGACTGAACTACAGAAAAGTGAAGAAGTATAAAAATTAAACAGAAGTTTTAGATTTAACTGACCATATGACAAGATCCAAAGTATATTTAAATGGATTTTTTTTTTTAATGCATAAGAGGCAATACTAAAAGAAAATGGTTGAGAACTTTGCAGGTTTGGTGAAACACACAAATCTTCAGAATCAAAGATCAACCAATCTCAAGCTGGAAAATTAAAAAGAAAGCCGAATCATATGCTAGTGAAATTGATAATATCAAAGACAAGGAGACAGAAATTTTGAGCCTAAAATGCATGTAATAGAAAAAAAATAGTTAAAGATTCCTGTGCTAAGAACTCAAACAAAGCAGTTGAAGAAATAGAATAAACTCAAGGAAATTACTCAAAGAAAGTAAAAGGATGGTAATAATAAAGATAGCACCGGGGCTTCCCTGGTGGCACAGTGGTTAAGAATCCGCCTGCCAACGCAGGGGACACGGGTTCAAGCCCTGGTCCAGGAAGATGCCACATGCCGCGGAGCAACTAAGCCCGTGCGCCACAACTACTGAGCCTGTGCTCTAGAGCTATCAAGCCACAACCACTGAGCCCACACACCACAACTACTGAAGCCCGCGCACCTAGAGCCCATGCTCCACAACAAGAGAAGCCACCGCAATGAGAAGCCCGCGCCCCACCACAAAGAGTAGCCCTGCTCGCCGCAACTAGAGAAAACCTGCGCACAGCAACAAAGACCCAACGCAGCCAAAAATAAAGATAAATTTATTAAAAAAAAGATAGCACCAACTGATAAATAAAGCAAAAAGACATGAAATAGAGTAGAACAGAGCGAAGTACTCAATTTTTTAACAGAAAGGTAAAATTAATAATCAACTGGAAAGTTGACCCAGAAAAAAAGGAAAAAAATAAATAAAGCACACATAAATGATGCTGGAAAGAAACTGGGAAGGTATCTACACTATACGCAAAATTTCAAAATTTAACTCATACACATTCTTTTAAAAACATTAAGACGAACTCAAAAAGAAACTGAAATCCTACATCATCTGATACACATTAAGTAAAAATGGTATAATTACATTTCTGCATAATGTGTGTATGCGTTACATTTCACAAAAAAAAATTTAGAAAAGGAGTATCACAGCAAGGTAGCAGGATACAAGATTAATATACAGAAATCAATTGATTTCTCTATGCTAACAATGAAATATCAGAAAGGGAACGTAAGAAAATAATACCTTTTAGAATTGCACCAAAAAAAAAAAAACAAAAAACTTAGAAAAGGAATATCACAGTGTGACCACAGCTCCCCAGATTTCTACTTTCCTTAGTTTGTGATGCAACCAAAGAACTCTTTCATGCACCCAAGCCAATAGCCATATGTAGCCATGTAAATTAGTTAAAACTAAATAAAATTTAAAACTCAGTTCTTTCGTCACGGCAAGCACATTTCAAGTACTCTCTAGGCACATGTGGCCAGTAGGAGACTTTTTTCTTTTTTAAGATGTTTTTGATGTGTACCCTTTTTTAAAGTCTTGATTGAATTTGTTACAATACTGCTTCTATTTTATGTTCTGGTTTTTTGACCATGAGGCATGTGGGGTCTTAGCTCCCTGACCAGAGATCCAACGTGCACCCCCTGCGTTGGAAGGCGAAGTCTGAAGCACTGGACTGCCAGGGAAGTCCCGGGATATTTTGCTCAAGAGATGCTGGGTTAGCTTCTGCCAAGCAGAAATTCACAGATGAGACAGTGAAATGCAGCAGAGTAAGGGTCCTTCACACGGTCAGCAAAGTTTTCTGTAAATCTTAAATAAATATCGTAGGCTCTGTCGACCAAAGAATCTTTTTCACAACAACTCAGCTCTACTGGTGTCTGACAAAAGCAGGCATAGACTGCTCGCCCATGAGTGGCCATGGCTGTCTTCCAATAAAACTTTATTTACAAAACAGGCCATGGGCCACATTCGTCCCAGAGGCTCAAGTTTGCCAACCCCCAGAACAGCGGGAGGGGCACACAATGAGAACAGTGGTTTCACATTTCCTCGGAATGCTGTTCTGCTAATACGAGAAAGTGACTGCATTACAGGGGATTAATCTTTATCCCCTCATGGTACTTGCTGAAGCACAACACATTCAACCAAAAAAAAAAAAATCAGACCAGGACTCTTTTTTTCTCTCTCTCCCGTGAAAGCAGTCCTGCACTCTAAATGCGAGTAAGGCCAGTTGAGATGCTTATCATCTCTTTGCCTCACGTTATGCTTCACAGACTCCCTTACAGAATGCACAGGGATCTCATGGGTCAGACTGGCTTGCACTGCAAGCTACCTGGGGAATGTCATGTCCCTTTAACACCAGTGTTTTTCAAACCTAAGAGGCATTCCTAAGGGGCGAGCCGCTCTGATGAGGCGCTGGACTGAGGAGCCCCGCTGGAAGCGCGGCAGCAGCTTGTTAAGGAGAAGCCCTTGACCTCTGCCTTCCACGTCTCGTAACAAGCCTCCTGTCATCTCCGGCCCCCCGTTCTACATTTGCTCCTTACTCCAATGAGGAATAAAAGCTCTGCTCCCTCTTGACTGTCACAAAGACGCCGTTTGGAAGGCCTTAACTCAGAGTTCAGGGCATACAGATTAAAAAAAAGCCTCCCGCAGCCTCCCCCAACCAGAGATTAATTTAGCAGCAACCTTGGCCCCCTAGAGACAGAAACACTTAAGGCTATGCTGCTCTATCGGACGCCTTTACCAACAGCAGGGGTTGCAGGCACGCAAGGGAAAACACTGCTCACTGCTCAACAAATGTGAAATACAACACCAACACAAGACAAACAAAGCCTGTGTTTATTGAGAAACCATTTTGTGAACCACAGTGATTTCCTTCATGTGTAGGGCTGGGGTTCAGGCATGGGTTTCCCTATAAAAACACGGTGACACCGTCTTTGACATAACTCCTATGCCTGTCTCCACTCAGCTTTGTCTTCCCAGTTGCTCGTTAACAAAGACCATCTATGTAGAGAAAACCCAAGGACAGCAATGACAAAATCTGGACTGCTTTCTGGATGCATAAATTTAGGAGATGTGCACTATAATTCTTCACTAATTGGGGGTAATATTTAGTAACCTCTGTTATGAGCTTTGCACAAAGTTGATACTCATTAAATAATTGCTGAATCCACAAATAACTCTCCAGCTGACATCACTATCTGACTGTACCTCTGTTAACACAGACTGTGTCTCACCCACATACTGCATCTTCAGACATGCCTTAGATAGACAGATAGATACACACATACATACATAATACATATATTCATAGAGATAGATGATAAAGACATAAATACTAGAGACATGATAGATAGAGGCATACATAATACATGACAGATAGATGATAGATTGATTGATAGGAATAAAGTAAATGAGCATTTATTCAACAGTGCTAAGTCTCAAAGTCTCTATATATAATCTATTTTTCAGTTATCCAGATAAAGAAATTGAAGCTCACAGAAGTTAAAATGGGATCAGATCACACGGATAAAAAGGAAATGAGTCGTATCCCAACCCTTGACTTCGCTTGACTCATATACCTGTTTTCTTCTTCTGCTTCTTTTAAGAGTAGGGTTACAATTACTGATTCTTATAGGATATATAGTTAGATGAGATAGCTTAGGACTATGTATTGCTTCTACATAAAAACTGCTACCGTGATACATATGAGTGTGTATCATATACATGTGGTTTTTTTTTGCAAAGACTTCCTTCATTTCACATAAAGTTGATGTCAGATGCTCTCAAAATTCAAGATTAATCAGGAACATAAAGGATCTTTACATGATCTAGCACAGGAAGAACCATCTTCCAAAACTTTAACAGATTTACTTAGAGTATGTATAGGTTTATCTTGAATTTATATCTTCAGGACAGGCTCAAAAGAAGTCCTATGTGCAGATGTGTGCAAACGTTGTGGAGAAAAGGGATACCAAGTGTGCAGTTGGGAGTCCTGGGTAACCGGGACTTACCCCACTTTACTCCTGATGCATTTGAATTGGGTGGTTCCCAGGCTGGGAGGAGCATCCCGGCACTGTGGAAACGTCCATGTGTAGGCGCCCATCCGGGTCTGGCTCTGCCACTTCAACTTGCCACTACGCCTCTAAGCCTGGCTCCACCGGCATGCAGCGGAGGGCAATTTTCTGATGTTTTCTCAATCAATCACCTTTTTCTGCCAAGACAGGAATGTTCTTGGCCACTCTCCCAGTTTTTTCAAGGAGGCAGCAGCACTTCTGTGTCTGCAGAGGGTCCACAAGTCCAGTCAGAATAGATACAATACACCCTCTTCTGAATTTGTCTACAGGCGTCGCTCTGATCAGCCAGCTTTAGCTGCTGCTTTAGAAGGTAACCTGATTTGTCCTTGCAATCAGCCTTGCAGTTGGAAAGATGTCTGTGTTGTGAGCATTTGCCATCAGCTCTAAATTTCATGTCAGTCCCTACCACAAGAGAAAGCCGCTGCTTGGCCGAAGGGCAACTCTCCTAAGACTTTCTAAGTTTTATTAGTTATTGTTACTATTTTTCCCCCCGGTCCCACAGAAACTGATATTCTTCGTGAAGGTGCAGAGGCCAACCTTCAGAGTCAAATGTCTGGGTCACCTTAACTGACGTTTCCAACAAGCAACCTGTCCAGCATTACTGGAGATCTGAGAAGCTACAAAGGAAACGAACCACATGGCACTTACATTGTTTAAGAAATGAATCTATTTTTTTCTCTCCACGGTAAAAATATGATGTTCCAAAGCATACGGACATATACATTTTCTGACAAGATCTTTGCCTCCATTCTTGAGTGCGTTTTGATGTGAAAGGCCCTAATATCCAGTAAGAATGCAAAACATGCATTGTCAGAGCACGGCAAATCTACTCCCTAAGTTTTTTCTTCAAAAATAACAAAGTTTTGTCTTGCTGCTGCTTATAAAACCCACCTTATGGTTACCAGGGGGGAGGGAGGGGGAAGGGATAGTTAGGGAGTTTGGGATTGACATGTCCACACTGCTATATTTAAAATGGATAACCAACAAGGACCTACTGTAGAGCACAGGGAACTCAGCTCGATATTATGCAACAACCTATTTGGGAAAAGAATTTGAAAAAGAATAGATGCATGTCTATGTATAACTGAATCACTTTGCTGTACACCTGATACTATCACAACATTGCTGATCAGCTATACCCCACTATAAAATAACAAGTAAGAAAAAATGAAAAGCAAACAAACAAACCCCCCCTTCCCCCCAGCAGGAGAGGCACGTGGCAGGAAGACTTGGAGTTAGGAAGAGGACAGACTTGCAATGGGACAGTAGCCCTGCAACGTACTTTTTGGAATGATGGGAAACTATTTTTGAGAGGACATTCAAACTCTGCATTGTTTCCTCTAATCTAAAAGAAAAGGTGCGCTATAAATCCTACACCTTCCTAATCTCTCCCTCTTCAAGCACCTTCCAACAGGGCACAGAGAGAAGAAACTACTTCCTCGTAGCAGCCTGCAGGTGGGGCACATAATTTTGCACACATGCGTAGCAGGCCTCCAATTCTGCTAGCGTGATTGTGTACAACATGCTGATAGGAATCTAACAGAACTACAGCAGTGCAGCGAGCCAAGACCCTGAGCTTTAGGACCTGAACAGCAGTGGAGCCTGATCCTTCTCAGAAATGACTGTATCGGCCTGATAACAAAGGTACAAATATCCTGATCGGGATGGGACAGGGGCCAAAACAGATCCCAGAAAAGGGCTTGGCGACACGGAGGACTGGACAGATAACAGAGGATGGTGACGTTCTTTCTCCCTCACCTCTTCCTTCCACGGATCTTTATCAAAGGCCTGCTCTGTGCTGGGCAACACAGCCCTTATAGAGCTTAGAGCAACACAGCCCCCATAGAGCTTAGCCTACGGGGGGTCCCAAGCAGAAGAGTCCCCACCCCACACCTTGCTGAGACCTCCGTCAAGTTCCTGAATACAAATAAATTCTCAGATGTGGACACAAGAATCACACTGTGCCTTTGCTGTACATAAGCTGCGTGCAGACAGGCACAGACAGGCTCATGAGAACACCGTGTCCATTTTGCTGTGCTCACCTAATGCCTATTCTACAGTCCTAAGTACCAGAACAACTTCCAGGATCACTAAGGAGACGTTCCACACCAGGAGGACGCCGTTGACAGCTGCTGCTGGGACGAGGGGCAGCGAGGTGACTTACAGAAAGTGCCTACCGGGCTTCACTTCTCTTCGCAGGAGCAGCTGTGAAGTCAGCCTCTCGTGACCTAAAAGGAGGAGATCTTTCTCCCCAGTCTGTCAGCGGGCTCTCCGTGTAACTCTCCTTTTCCTGGATTCACTTGCCTCGCTCCTGGACAACTGCCTTTTATAAGTTTATACTCTCAGATAACACAGTCTTCTGGCACAGAAGAGACAGTGAATAAATATGAATTGTGAGTGAACTAAATACCTACTAGATATAGGGATATAATTTGAATTTTTGAGATAGTAACGAAGTCAAAACAATTTCAAGGGCCAATGGTGCCAATTACACCAGCTTATAAAGCCTGTTGTAGGGGCTTCCCTGGTGGCACAGTGGTTGAGAATCTGCCTGCCAATGCAGGGGACATGGGTTCGAGCCCTGGTCTGGGAAGATCCCGCATGCCGCGGAGCAACTGGGCCCGTGAGCCACAGTTGCTGAGCCTGCACGTCTGGAGCCTGTGCTCCCAACAAGAGACGCCGCGATAGTGAGAGGCCCGCGCACCGTGATGAAGAGTGGCCCCTGCTTGCCGCAACTAGAGAAAGCCCTCGCACAGAAACGAAGACCCAACACAGCTAAAAAATAAAAATAAATAAATAAATTAATTAATTAAATAAAGGGCTTTCCTTTAAAAAAAAAAAAAAAGCCTGTTGGAAAGGGGCCGTGATTTAGATTCTCCAGTACGCTGCGTCCAGGCCCTGGTGCACTGGTGGTAAGAGGTAGCCAGGAATGGCATTCTAAGCTGTTTCCATGTATTAACTCATTGAATGGGGAGCCAGGCTGCAGACCTTCCGGTCAACATTCTGATCAACCTCATCAATATCATTCCCTTCTGTCTATAAAGCTTAGTGAAGACAGCATTCATCACATGGTAGCTTTATTTTCACAGCCTCGTATACTTTTAGCACTAGAGGTGATGTCGTGCATCATGTTCTCAAACTTTTATTATTTTATAGATGAAAAGACTGCAGACCCCAGAAGATAAATGAAATCCTAAGTTTCATAACCCTTTAGTGGTGAAGTAAAAACTAAAGCAAGATGCCTGATTCTTTTTCAGCTAAATGTTGGATACTCTTCAGCTTTTATTTGTTTGCATTTCAGTTAAACTCATATTTTTCAGAGTTTCTTAGCCTAGACCTGTGTAAGTCTTATGTTCTGACTTTGGCTTGAAGCAAGTTGACAGTAAAGTTTATGTCTTATGGACCTGGGAAATAAATATGCTATTTGCAAAGTCAACATGAAGGTTGCCTCAGTAACAAAAATAAGCCAAAGATGTGATTTGGCCTCAATTACATAAAACAAGAAAGCATTCAGTCATTGTTTTCCATTTAACTAGTGTTGTTGAAGGATGATACACATACTTAAGAGCTAAACTTGTTTGAAAGCATGAGCTTAGCTACCTGTGGGTACATCTACCCTCTTTCTTCATGCAGTTCCTGAAAATGATGAAATGCTTGCTTTGTTCTCTATGTGGAGGAACACTTCACAGAAGTACACCCTACTTGACAGGATTATGCTCCAGAACACCCCTAAATCCTGCCCATTCCTGACCTGACTCCTCAGCATTTCGACAGAATCTATGAAGAACTGCACCACCCATAAGCAAAACTGACTGAACTGCAACACTCCCACATGCCATTGGGGAAAAAAGTAGGGCCCTTGCAGGCTTGGAGTGAGTTCTGCCTACTTTCACTACACATTCACACCCTGTATACACACCTAAATGCTGCCCTTCTTACAGCTCATGCACGTATACCCCTGAAGAAAGCTAAATTCGCACACAGGGAATACCATGATAGGTCCTGGGAGGAAGGTCCTTTTGCTTTAAGGCAAAAACAGATTTCTGCAAAAAATGATAACTTCTTGTCTTTAGGGGAAAATTTCATCTCCACATTTAAACAAAATTATGCAATAAGAATAGTACATTGAATAGGGCTGGCACTAGGTTCACATTCGCCTGTATCACCTCCCTGGCAGGCTGTTAGAAGACGTGGAGAAACTCTATTTCTCCAGAGCCCACTCCGCTTCTCTGTACAGGCCTTTTCCTCCGTCTTCATGTATGCTCAGATCACCCCACTTTAAGGGGAAAGCAGAACACTAAAGATCAACACCTTACTGCTTCTTCAAGGTATGCTGCGATTTTTCTGCATTTCTGCTCTGTGCTGATAGCCTCTCTCCACACCCTCCTGAAATGCCTGTGATACGACTTCTATCTCCTAACTACGGACACAGATCTCCTGGTGTTAGGAAATGCCTCCAGTTGTCTGTTATTGCCCATCTCTGGACCTCTGGTCCACCCTGAACTCTGCTGGCAGCCTCTCCTGCACTGTGGCACTCTCCTGGCCCCATCGTGTCACATCACTGCTGGCCCCGTATCAGGTCACCCCCTCAACTGTCTTTCCTTTTCAGCAGGCTGTGCCTTAATGCTGAGCTTATCCAAGGTTCTGTTGTGGTATTCTCTCTAGTTCTCTATAGTCTCCCTTTTAGAAAATAAATCCACTTTCTTCTTCCATTGCAACCTCCATGATACTAAATCCCATCTAATCATTTGCAGACCCCCATCTCTCACCCATGTTCTGCTCTTATATTCTCGGTGCCTATAGCCTGCTTGATTATTTCTTTGTCAACTTGAGCATATTGGCCATCTTTATCAAATCAATCTTGATTGACCTTCCCCAAATGTGTTTCCCTCTTCTCCTCCAAAATATGTTTCTTCTTTCCAACTCTCTTGCTAGTCACACCACAATTCTGCTAGGTTGCTAGAAAACTTAGAATGCATAGTTATCTTTGATGGTTCTATTTCCTGTTACTTCTGTTGGCACAAGTTTGCTGCATACCTATTAATCTAAGGTGACAGGCAAGATCCTTTGAAATATTCTTTTGATTTATTCCTTCCTCTATTTATCTCAACAGTCAATCGTTTTTTCCTTGGTCTACATGCAATCCTTTTTTCCTGCTCTGAATTGAGACTTCTCAATTCAGAGCAGGAAAATTCCCAGAGTCTATGTCCCCAAGTCACTGGTCTGCAAAGCAGTCCTGGGCTACCTACATCCTGAGTTCTTGATATACGGAAAAAATTAAATAAAGCCCCACTTCATTACATCACTATGGCCTCATTTTGCTTTTACAGCTGGTATACCACATATTCTGGTTCTGCAACGTTGCCAACTTCATACATTTTAAATACTGCATTCCCAACTATGTTAAAGAACTTATCAAGTAAAAAGAAACTAAGTATAATCTTCCTGGACTCAAATGGCTAGTTTCTTTAAGCTCAGTTTCATCCATTAACTGTAGAACTTGCTTTTCAAATTGCGTGAGTTCCCTGACATCTAAGAGTTCAGAAGCTAATGAATGACTTCTATAAATAGTGAGAGTCATTAAATTAGGCATCCCCCCTCGCCTGACTTTAGAAATCACAAACTTTTGCCAAATGATGTGGAAAATTGTCTGAGTTAACCTCATGTATCAAACAGTGAGGCTTAAATATTCTAGGGATTTTTGGCAATCCAGTTCAGCTTCTCCACCTCAACCCACCTTGCATTATGTTCTTTTACTGCAGGACACGGTTCTGTGCCCTCTATGACTCCATCTTTGGACAAAGAACCATGCTCACTGGGTATCAGATTAGAGCAGGTGTCGTATTAGGTGCGGGGTCCAATCTAGGCGTTTGTGGATGGCTCTGCTGTTCTTTCGAGGGGCTGTGACCGAACCCCTTTGCTCTCCTCAAGGCAGCTCCCTAAGGAGAATGTCACCACAACTGGCATAAAGACAGAGATTTTCTGGAAGGCCCCGTGGGCAAGGCAGGACAGAACAGGAGGGCCTCAGGCTCTTTGCTCTTATCATGTCCAACGGATTCCTCTCAGCAGTCAAGGAGCGCTGAGCGTCACAGAGGAGGGATGAAAGACATCCCTGTAGGGCTTCGGACCCCTGAAATGTAATCCCTTTGTCATCTTTCGGAGGACAGCTCTTTGAGGGTGAGGGTCATCAGTCATCTTCAAATGGAACCTTTAATCTGTCCCATGGAATCCGCCCTGTTCACTGATCGCTCTGTGATAAGGGCCATCAAGAAAGGAGCGCTGTTCACACAGGACCTTCTGAGGAAGCCGAGCTCAGCCACACACCTGTCACCAGGAGTCTCTGCCAGGGGGTACCTACCGAGCAGCGGCGCTGCTCTCAACGGGGGCGGCGGCCCGTGTCAGCCTTAGTCTGTGGCTTCCAGCCATCCAGGCAACTTCTCAGGCCCAACAGGAGAAAGCAGAAGACGAGACAATGAGATTAGGCATCGAGAGCACGGCATTCATGTACTGGACTCTCAGTCAAGACAAACTCAGATGCACGTATACACACCCCCCTCCGTGGGGAACCCTCTGCTCTCTGACTCCAAATACCCTCAGCCTACTCTGAAATGACAGAATTATCATAAACCACAGAGCCAATGTAATTTAAATAATTTCAATTGCATCATATATATTTATCTTTTTCAAATAATGTTAAACTTCATTAAAGCTGTCCAGGATAATAATGAAAAAAAAAAAAAAATGAAGAAAGAGATCTGTGTTCCAATCATCGGGTTCTATTTGCAGAAAGAGGGGTGGGAAGGTAAAACACAAGTTGTTACTTACAACTATAGATGTAAAAAACAATAAAAATGTAGAGTTCCTAATTAACCCTGGATTAATTAACTAGGTAGTAACCAATTAGCTATTATTCATTATCCTTCCAAATAATTTAGAATTAGCCATAATTCCCCAGAGCTCCAGTGGGTTTTTACAAATCTTACGGTGTACAGATGTGCTGTGCATTGCAGGATAAGTTCCAAATAGAAGCAGAGAAATTCCTTTTTTCCTCTCCTGGACAGTTCGCACATGGGGACATCTGAGCCATAGTTTGCTTTGTCCTTAAAACGTAAGGCCCAGAAACTGATCATCAGAGGTCTTTTCCTGCTTCCACAATGCGTCCTGGCTGGTCTTTGGTAGAGTCTAAACCTGTCTGAGACTCAGATTTTCACCTTTCACAAGGGACTTCTAGGGTGCTTATGGGGCTAGTGTCGAAAAGCCATTTTCATAGTAGATATTCAAATACTAAATCGCAAATGCTCTCCACTACACACCCTGTATAGACTTCAGGTCATTTTTTTCAAATTGAGTATATTTACAAAATTTATAAATAAACTTGGGGCCTATATTTTTAAGCAGGAGATTAAATGCTATGTTCTCTCAGGCTGCACTAGCTACATTAGTCCACCTTATTTAACTCAAATTTGGTACCCAATGACTATACCGTTCTTCTCCAAGTATTTCCTGATAACTGCCATACTTTGGGTAATCAGCTTCCCTGTCAAACGGACATCCTTTGTCAATGATAATGACAGCTGTGCCTTGTTACTGACGGAAGACAGGAAAGCATGAAAGTTTGATACAAGGCATCCTAGTCTAGCGCTTGGAGTGTTGAGTTCTCTACAGAAAGCAAAATAAAATAAAACCCCAAACTTCAGAAGACAAAACGCCAGACTTCATAAGTATTTCCACAGTTGAGAAGCCTTTCTCTTAAAGGATGTAACACAACGTAGAGAAGAAGGAAGAGCAAGAAGGAGACAGCAGGGAGACAGGAACCTTATTTATGTCCCATCTTCCTCGTTATCTGCCTTCATGTTCGTTCATTTATGAAATACAGAGACTGCAAAACATCTTGAGAACTAGTTTCTCTAGATTCACTTTTCTACGGTCAGCTTGATTCAATAAGCATCATCTCAAAAACTTCATGTGAATCTTGAAAAACTTGGTGTGATTTCCCACAATGGCCAGAGTTTCATCAATTTAGTCTTAACCTTCCAAATGATTCTTTAAGATATCTTCCACTTCCCCCAATCCATTATTTTCCCTTAAATATAAAATTTTCACTTTTGTAAAACTTTCTTTTATAACTGGCTACTTGTGTGCCTCTAATGCATTTTACTTTTTTAGTATGAAAAAGAATCTTAACACGTTAGAAACCCAGATGCCTCGTTAGCACAGTAGGTAGCATGTCAGCCTCAAAAAGTATTAAAAATCCCATTACTTCTTTCAAAAGTGACTTCGATAAAATAGTATTTAACCTGGGCAATTCCAGGAGGAGCTAAGGCTTCTCGGAACAGGTACTACAAGGTCTTTTCAGGGTCTCCAGTTCTAAGACATAATCCTTAATCTCAATGTATTTAAATATTGATCTGAAGAACTGACCTATTCACTACTGTATGAAGCCACTGAGATTTGATGAAGGAAAGAAAATGGAAGTAACAGTGTAGATACAAACCTTAATTCACAAACTTGGGTATGCACGTAATTGAATCACCATTATTTTACTTAATTTACCTTAGTATTTATTTGTTCCTGTAATTCATGGAGCTGATGAAACAGTTTAGCTTTAGTTTCTCTTTCTGTTTAGTGGGTCATGGGGGTGGATTCAGCCTACTTCCCCAAGGTTCTGTTAAGTTTCTGGAGCTTGTGTTCTGGGCTCACAAAGTAACAAAGGAGACGATGTCAGGTGGCTGTGAGAGTGACAGTTCATCAGTCAGGGGTCAACCCAATAAGCAGACCAGTAGAATGCCAACATCTATAGTTAGCTCTAGATCCATGGGAAATATACATACACATATGTGTGTATGTATATATAAAATTAATATGGAGATGGATGAGATATACCTATGTATGGTATCTATATCAATACTATATTGACAGATAATATGTATCATATAGATATATCTATAGATATGTAGTATGTAGATTGATAAATATACATAAGATATAGAAAGATATAGATATTACATATATTCCATATACATATATATAGGGCATATCCTTCTATCTATATACCATATATATTCTCCATATTTTATATCTACATCATATATACACACACCACACACATATATATCTCCCTATCCAGTATATCCTATAGATACAGGTAAACTGATTATAGGTATAAGCTATACTTCTCTCCATCCAGTCGCAGGCATTGTAGAGTTACACACAGTTAGAGGGATTTGTTACAGAGCTTTGCTGACACCACTGCAGAGCTGGGCGAGCTGCTGCCATGAGGCTGCTGTCTCTGCGTCCGATGCTTCCAGCTGGAGCTGGAAGCCCACAGGGCAGCAGTCAGGAAGGCAAGAGGAGCCCCGGGTGGGAGGGATGGGAAGCAGGCTGAGCCCACAAGCACTAGTGGAACCACACAAGGGACCGACGCTGGTCATGATTGCTGCCTTGACCCTGGCGATGAGGGCTTCCTGCAGAACGTGGGGCCCCTCCTCAGGGAGCTGACAGACATCCACGCTTGACCTGTGACTTGGAGAAGCTGCAGGAGAAGCCGGAGAAACTGGAGGACGTGCAGACCCAGCCGCTGCTTCATACCAACACGGTGAGTCAGTAGATCAGAGACAATGGGGGTGACCCGCAAAATGATGGCTGCTTCCCTCCCACCCTCCTGATTCTCTCCCCCCACCCCAAGGATGATCTCTTCTGGGAAACATAATTCAGCCTAGCCATGCTGACATATTGCAGAGCCAACACAGAGAAGGACATGGCACAGGCTTCCAATAACTTTGCCCCAGATTTTAGTAACAGAATATCCAAATGCCCATAAAGTTTCCCATAAAAGAGACTGCATTTCCTAGCCTCCCATGCAAATACATGTGGCTGTGTGGTTAAGTTGTGGCCAATGAACAGAAGCGAAGGATTACTTCCGGACAGTAGCTTTTGAGGATTAGGAGGGATGGCATCCTTCCTCTTTCTCTTCTCTCCTTCTGCTTTCTAGAATGTGTACCTGAGGGTTACAGACCCGGCAGCCATCCTAGTGCATGAGGCATGGTAGAGTGGAGAGCACGAAGAAACCTGGGTCTTTGATGATTTGTGAGGCCACCATATCAGCCCTGTATGGCCTCCTATATGTGAGTTAAGAGGAACTTTTATTGTTTCAAGCTACTACTAAATAATGTGTAATGCTAAATGGACACAGAAGCCTTGGGAATCAGACATGGGTGCACCTAGGAGGTTTCTTGGAAAACTCTAGCCCTATTCTCTAGCCCTATTCGCATGACTCCTGACGTTCTTACCTTGAAGAACAGAGGAGCCCTATGCCTTTTCTGTGCTGGGCACAGGAATCTTTTGCGGGAGTCCCTAAGGTCCTATGCTGCCTGCTATCTCCCTTGGGATCTGTTGAGGAACCAGGGTTCCTATCTTAAGGATTTCCTGAAAAGGGGTGTGGTAAGGTTGCCAGGTAAATTATAGGACTCCCAGTTAAATGTGAATTTCAGATAAACAGTGAAAAAAAATGTTGACACGTCACATGGGCTTGCAGCTTCCATCAGCTGCAAAAACACAGCAGTTGCTGGAATGAAAGAGAAGAAGGAAGCAGGAAAACTATAAAATGAGAGCCGTAACTCAACAAACAAGGCATGTGAGGGCTATTGAATGTAAAGGCAAACGTTCTGACGCAGCCCCGTCTATCTTGAGGAGCGCGCTGGGTACCACAGGCTTAAACAGAACCAAAGGTTCATGGTGGTGATGCTGGATCTCTGGCCACATAAATTAAATCTCCAGGTTCTACTCGAGGGTAAAAATATTTTATAAGTATTTCTCTTTTGCAAAAATGGATAATATGCTTTAAAGACACACGTGTTTTAAAAGGCTTCTGTTTTTGATAAAATTCACACCTATGGGAAAGCCTCAAAGACACTTGCTTTTTTTTTTTTTTTTTTTGCTTTATTTTCAATAAAGAGTCTTCTAATAACCTAAAGTATTAATATGCTTTCCCAGGTGCCTAATTTAATTACAAGAAAAAGAAAAATATGGTTTTACCTGTATTTACATGTCTCCATTTTGTACAGCGCAAGGATATTTCCTGACATGTCATTTTAAAAACCTGAAGCATTTTGATCTGGAAAAAAAATCAGGCCATCTACCTCAGTGAAATGAAACTAAGATGCTGTTGAGGTGTGGTCCAGGAAGAGGAGGGACGCTCAAGCGAGTTTTGAATCACACTGTGCTCATCGTGAATCCGTGTGTGATGAACCGTCCTCCTCCTGTTCGTTTGCTTTCCCCGGGAACAGAATCTGTTTAATGTCTTTAGAGGCTTCCATGTTCCCACATATTTCAACAGCAACAGACCTGAATGGCCCACTCCTCGCCATTTGATGGCGAAGTCACAGACAATATCAACCTTTTGTTTCCACTTCAGCAGCCTCTGGCACACTGGTCCTTATATGAACTTCTTCTTTTAGGAAATCAAATGCCCGTGATTTCATCGGGCTATCATGATTTCCCACCTACTGCGTTCTTCACTGAATGAAACCTTCCCACAAACGTTTTTGTTGTTCTGGTTGTTGATGGTGAAACCAAAGCACCAGAGAGTGTACAAGCATGCATTGCACAGCTGTCGGGAATAAAAAGACGCACAGGCAGGAATATGAATAAAACCTTTGCCCTGAATTGTCACTGGCATCCAACGGATGCTTTAAGGTAGAGGGCCTCTTGACGCCGATTGCTATAACCTAATTAATACAATTCTTCATTACTCACCCAAAACCAGAGACAGATTTGAAAACAAAACAAAGAAGGAGAGAACACCCGTAAGACACTTTTGATGACCTACCAAAGCTTGTGTCAAAACCAACAACAATCATATGCTGAAATCTCTACTTGAGACACTGTCTGGCAGAATCTCTCCCGCTACTGTTCATGAAAATGAAAAGCAACACTTTTCAACGTTCTTAAATCTCAGAAACGCCTTTTATTGAGTGTGACTCTGCTGCCTTATTAGATAGGGCTGGTTTCTATCACAGACACTTGGGGCCTCTGGTGCTAAAGTTAACAGTTTCCTGAAACAAGCTCTTCTAGTGTGTAGTGCAGACCTGTCCGTATGAAGAAGCTGCACTCTTTACCGTTTTACACCAAATCCTTCAGTTCACCTCAGTATTATACAGTAAATTACCCGTGTGCTGATGACTGTCATAAATTCTCATGGTTTTAAAAAGTTATATTCTGAAATGGTTGCTTTTGTCCAAGCTATGTTTCTAAAGGAGAGCAAAAGAGGGGCTTTATTTCTTCCAAAGCAGCTCTGCTCCTGGGTGCAGATATTCGGTGTGTTATTTATCCAAGGGAATCCAAAGGAAAATATCTTTGAAAGTTTCCTCCAAATAATCGTATCTCAAAAACTATCTGAATCCATTCTGTTCATGAATTTGGAGAGCAAGCATTCAGGTTACAAGAATTTGGGTAGTGAAGGACAATGTATATATCCTGTTTAGCTCATATATGTTTGTCATACTTATTATAATGCCTCCCCCCCCAATTTTTCCATTAAACTTGGCATGTGTGGTGATAATGTATAAATCAGAGCAGATATCAGACTGTAGGTCTCATGTACAGTGTGAAGGAGAGAACATCACAGCTCATTTGTTTTTCAACAAACTATTCAACTCTGACAATTTATACTGAGTATACTCAGCATTGTTTCATTCAGTTTCATATCTATACATACAATATAATTTATATATAGTTATATAAAATATATACATAAACATAAAATATTTATGTTTATATAGATCATATATACCTTATAAAGGAAAGATTTAACTTGTGTTATGTGGAAGTTCTAGTTAACACCCCAAAACAATTCTGAGTCATAAGGATTGAAATCAGAGTTCAGAGGGTAAATGAAAATACGAATGGAAAGGCAAAAGCAGCGGGGGGAGGAGGCCCGGTAGGAAGGGATTTGAAGGAGGGGGTCTGCAGAGGTCTGTTAACCCTAAAGCGTACACGGTGGTGTCAGAGCTCGAGCTGGGCGTGGGAGACTCGCTGAGGTTCACAATCAGCTCAGTCCAGACGGTGCCCCTGACTCACTCACAGCTAAGAGTCACCCTTTCACCACCAGGCCGCTGACCTGCTGACTCTGGCCAGGTTTCAGAGAAGCCGCCCTCCTCCCCATACCCTCCCCTGGCCAGGGTCCCATCCTCTTGCTGTCCCGCAATCACTCAACCCCCCCGGGCTCAATGTCCCACAGATTCTCACGCCCACTAATCCCAGGAGGTGGGAGAGAACACGCATCATGAAGAAGGGACGCTGACGTGGAAAGGGGGCAAAGAGCGGAGAGAAACAGTCCCAGGAGGAGACAGAGAAGGAGGGAGGAAGGCTCCCAGATCTGTGAGCAGGGCTGCACGTGCTCAGACTGTAGGGGACAAGAGAATGGACTCAAAATGGAAAAGCAAAGAGCCATGCAGGCTCCGGAAATCCCACCTCCATTTCCTCAGCACATCGAACTTTCCCGATTTTTAGAAAAGTACACGTGCATACACAAGATTCACACCCCAAGCCACAGAACTTTCCAGAAATTTCTTTGAGAACCTATTTACAACCCCTATTTACATTCAAGAAATGTTTTTGGGATTCATAGAAGAGACAAGTCCCACATCTCAAAAGTAAACATATTTCAAAAGGGTATTACAATGGTAAATGGGAGTGTTTCCTTAATTTCTCTTTCAGATTGTTCGTTGTTAGTGTATAGGAATGTAAGAGATTTCTGTGCATTAATTTTGTATCCTGCCACTTTACCAAATTCACTGATTAGCTCTAGTAGTTTTCTGGTGGCATCTTTAGGATTCTCTATGTATAGTATCATGTCATCTGCAAACAGTGACAGTTTTACTCAGCCATAAAAAGAAACGAAATTGAGTTATTTGTAGTGAGGTGGATGGACCTGGAGTCTGTCATACAGAGTGAAGTAACTCAGAAAGAGAAAAACAAATACCGTATGCTAACACATATATGTGGAATCTAAAAAAAAAAAAAAGAAATGGTTCTGAAGAACCTAGGGACAGGATGGGAATAAAGACGCAGACCTCGTAGAGAATGGACTTGAGGGCACAGGGAGGGGGAAGGGTAAGCTGGGACGAAGTGCGAGAGTGGCAGGGACATATATACACTACCAAATGTCAAACAGATAGCTAGTGGGAAGCAGCCGCATAGCACAGGGAGATCAGCTCGGTGCTTTGTGTCCACCGAGAGGGGTGGGATAGGGAGGGTGGGAGGGAGACGCAAGAGGGTGGGGATATGGGGATATATGTATATGTACAGCTGATTCACTTTGTTATACAGCAGCAACTAACACACCATTGTAAAGCAATTATACTCCAATAAAGATGTTAAAAAACACACACACACACCGCATGGCCCCATGCTAGCACCTGAGCTCCTTTGCCTGAGGGCTCCCTCTCCCCGTAAGAGCCCGCTTTACCTGCCTGGACCTGCTGACAGACTGACACACCCCACAGCAGCTCCGGTCAGTGACACACAGTTGAGCCTGTGTAAAAATGCTCCATCTTCCTTTGCCCTCAGGTGGGATGATTACGTGGTACGTTCCACTCTCCTGTGCAGAATCCCCAGGGGAGATTAAGCTCCAGTCACCTATGGGGTCACCTGAGCGATAGCAAACACCCTGCTGGCCACCCTCCCTCCCTTGTCTCAGCCCCCAGGCCCTCCCACACCATTCCACTGGACCCCCCTCCCAAGTAACTAATGCATGGGAATCTTCTTCTCCGGGCTTTCTTCTGGGGTAACAAAAACTCACACAAGAAGTCGCTTTACAGAAGGTAAGATACGCATTTGAAAAGAAGGGGATTTCCTTCCGAAGACAAAGGGATATGATCACGCAGATCCTGGGAGTGTAAGAATAAAGATTTCTTTGTTAACTAAGGTCTTCTGTAGAATATAGGACTTGACATTCTGATGGTTATGGAGAGAATGATTTCATACATGGAAGGGCCACAAGCCAAGGAATGCAGCACGTGGCCTCTAGAAGCTGAAAGACAAGAAAAGACTCACCTCTGGAGACCCCAGAAGGAACCAGCCCTGCTGACACATCGATTTTAGTCTGTAAAACCAATCTTGAACTCCCAACGTGAAGATCTGTACGGTAACAAAGGTGTGTTGTTTTAACTACCAAGTCCGTCATCATTTGTGACGGCAGCAACAGCACAGCCACCAAGCTGATGTCTCTGGGGACACTGGGCGCTAGGAATGAATTCATGTGACAGCTCACTCATCTGGGGAGAAGAGCTCTCCTGCCCATCTTCCCCGGATACCTTCCTCTTCCCTACCTGCCTTCATCTTCTGCTGCTGTGTAACCAACTACCACAAACTAGGCTGCCTCCGGCAACAGTCGGTTACTAGTTCACCGTCCTCTAGGCTGTGCTCTCTCATCCTGGCTACCGCGAACAACGTTGCAGTGAACATGGGGATGCAGTGATCTCTCTGAAATCCCGACTTTAATTCCCATGGCTCGATACCCAGAAGTGGAGTTGCTGGATCGTATAGTAGTTCTGTTTTAGTTTTTGGAGGATCCTCTGTACCATTTCCCGTACAGAAGATGGTACAGAGGATCCTCTTGTAAATTGGCTGCACCAATTTACATTCCCACCAACAGTGCACAAGGGTTCCCTTTTCTCCACATCCTTGCCAATCCACTCCCCCTCCTCCTCACAGCCTTGGCAGAGGTCTGATTTTTGGTTGTTCTACCCAGAAGAGTCAGGCTGAAATTATTTTGTTACTGTTTCTGGGTTTGTACATTTTAAGAGCGAATCTGTTTTCCAGACTAATCATTTTGTGGATATAGAAAAATGTCTTCCTGAGCATTTAATCCATGAACTCATGGCTATGACAGACTGTTAATTTCTTTGATAGATATTTAACTGACTCCAAAAAAGGACGGCCGATTAACAGGCCAATGTTATAGCTGATGTTGACTTGTGGAGAAATGGGACTTGGTGGCCATGGATTCATTCCTCAACTTGAACTTTTCTGACAGCATCTTTGGTCACCTGGATGATGATATAGGTGTTCCAAAGGATGTGATTTGGAAAGAATAGTCAATGAGTTAGAAAAGAGAAACCAGATCTCAACCATCTGGAACAAGCTCTTAAGACCAACATAATTTTTGGTCTTTTTTAAATGCGAGGGCACAAATATTATATCAACATTAACAGAAACTCAAAAATAACAATTAAAAAGGTAAAAAAACTCTACCCTCAACCTTGCAACCCCGTAATATCTTTTATATATTTTTGACTCAGTTTTCCTCAACATTATTTTACTCATAGATATTATTTTAACATAACAGTGAAATATATAAAGCCTTGAATTTACGATTAAAAAAAAAATCCATAAATGTTAGATGTGGGAGAGTAGCATATAGTTACTTTAAAAAGTTACTTCACTATGAGTTCAATATAAATCAATAGAGTAATTATTGTCAAAAGCTAATGCAATTCTGACTTCATTAATGAATCTAGGAACATGAGAAAAATAAATAAGCAAAAACTTCATTCCTCATGTTTAGAATACCCCAAGGGTGCTGTTCTCAGTTCTAAGCCATTTGACACGGGTATTAACAATTCGGACAGATGTTCTAAAGGGTGAAGCTCACAGCTGGAGCACGGGAAGCCCTCCAATGGAAAAGAGAGTTGGAAAAATGGAGCAAAGACCTGGAGTAGAGACACAGTAACAATCCTCAAATAACAGAAATTGTTTCATTTAAAGCTGTTCAGTGCTGCTGGCAAGGATGGCCCAAGAAATAAGGCAGCGGCATTTCAGAGAGATCTTTCGTTTCAGAACAAGCAGGAACTTTCGATCTGTTCAAAGCTGGAAGTGATTGTCTCAGAAGGTAATGAGTTCCTGATTCTTTAATGAAGGCCTCTGTAGGGATTTTGGTGAGAGTATCTATGAACGGGGTAGACAGCTGGATTGGAAAAATTAAGTCCCTTCCAAATATAACATTCTGAACTCCTATGAGATACAGATTTCCAGAAACTGAAAATTAAATTTTTGTGCTATTCTCCTTCCCTCCTCTGCCCACCCTCCCACTGTAGTCTGTGCAAAATGAGTACCATGGCTTAATGGACCAGGAGAATCCATGACTCTCCTACTTAGATAATTCTAGAATTTGTTGCTGTAGCTCTCTGAAAATGTGGACACTGGAGTATGTAACCCTACTTTTATAATGTAAACAGTTCTCTCTCTTCTAACGCACAGGAACAATGTTGAACATTTAGTCAAGTGATGGAAAGGAGATGTATTAAAGGACAATGGAATTTTGTTTCAAATTTTGGCAAAATATAAGAGTATTTCTCAACTAAATGAAGGAGAAAGCATTTGGCTAATCCAATATTTTCTGATTTTTATTTAAGACTCACTTTTCTATTCTACTTGGCTTTGCTGCAACCTATTGAAGCCAAGAACAATTAGAACACAAAGGGGGTTTTGAAAATATTTGAACTTAATTCACAAAGTCAAAGGTAAGTGGACGTTATAGACTTAGAAGCCAAGCTGTGAGTAAGAAGTAAAACACATACCATAAAATGATTCCCTTGAAATTTCCTACTGTAACAACGATCATAAAAATTCCAAATTTCATGAAGCCAAATATAACACTAAACACCTGACTAAAAGGCACCATATGAAACACACCATAATTTTTATTTTTGTGATGTTGAAGTAGGGTGCGTCAGCACTGAACAGTTAGAACATTCCAAAGTTAATTTACCTCAACATTATTTAAATAGACACTTCTCCAATCTAATGAATGTTTGTGTGTCTCCTTCAAGCACTAACTGAAGGTCTTCCCACTTGATAATGGCATAGGATAGCATGGAGCCAACTGGGTGCTACTCAAGATAGCTGGGTTGGCACCCAAGAACAGGACAGGGGAGATTACAATTTAGGAAAATGGTCAGTAGCAAAAGCGGTGCCTTATGCCCCCAGGACTCCACGATGACAATCCAAGACATTAAAGCATTTACAGGGTGTGTCTCTAAGCCAGTATGTTTTTGGCAAACACACTGAATTGACACACCAAATTCACCCACATCCTTCTGAGCAGTCATCTTTAACGCTTATTTAAAAATGCTTCCCCGCCCTTAATCATTTTTGGATTCTCTCCTCTTTTATAGTATCCTTATATAGAAGGATGCACCCAAAAATCATTCTGGGCACAGAAAGGCTGGCAGATGTGAAATAATGACTGCTAATTCAATTTGCAATATAAAAAAAAACAAAAACATGAAATGTTTTCTTGAAATAACACTTGACAGCAATCACAAGAGTTTCCAAAAATCATGGTTTGAAAAGTGTACGCACTCACCCCAGGCACCTCTGCAAAAACCTATCAAAATTAGGAAACACTGTTTCGTAAATGCCAGTCTGAAAACTGTCACTACTGAAAAAGAAATTTTTACAAACCCACAAAAGCTTGACTCTGAAAACCTAATTTTCTGACCTGTATTGACTCACTGAATGACTATACTAGGATTTCTTTGCTATTGTGTTTGGGAGATACAAGGAGTTCTGTAACTATACTGAAGGCTCGAAAAGGGACAGCAATATATTATAGGCATGTATTTTTAACCTTAAAAAGATCATTTTCCATGAACACTCCAATCTGCTAAATGCACGAACCAGCAACATGACGGATTTCAGTCGTTTTCCTGGAGCCACGCCTCACTGCCGGCAGTGCAGGACCTCTGTCTCCTACGATTGCTGTGCAGCTCTCACGTCCGTCCCCGCAGCTCACCCGTCAGGCTGCCCTTCTCCCACATGCCGCTCTGCCACCTCAACTTTACAAAAACCAGCACCTCTCCCCACTTGTCTCTGCAGAGGGCTCTAGCGGTCCCTTTCAACTGCTGAACACCTCCTGGCTGCTGTCAGAGCTTGGCCTGCCCTGGAACCGCCAGCCTGGGCCGTCCGTGGGTCCCCACTAGTCAGCTGCGGACTGTTGACACATCATTCCAACAGCTCCTAAGGGGCCTCCAGTCGCCTCTCGGGCGCTCTGCCCTGCAGCAAGAGTCGTTAGGGTGGGACATAAAAAAGGCTCATTTGATGCCTTTTCCAGTTAGCGCTCAGTCAGTTCCCCACTTACGCAAGTGAGTGCATTAACCCCTGCGGCAGTCCTCATGTTTTAACAAGAGGTAGTAAATGCTTCTTTGAGAAATTATATGGTGAGTCAAAAACTCTCCTAAGAAAAGCTTTATGATGTATAGAAACTCCTCTGAGGGACCACCTTTAGAATAACTGATCTAAAAAGAGTACGTCTTGGGTCTTCCCTGGTGGCGCAGTGGTTAAGAATCTGCCTACCAATGCAGGCGACACGGGCTCGATCCCTGGTCCGGGAAGATCCCACATGCCATGGAGCAACTAAGCCCGTGAGCCACAACTACTGAGCCTGCGTGCCACAACTACTGAAGCCCACGCAGCTAGAGCCCATGCTCCACAACAAGAGAAGCCACCGCAATGAGAAGCCCGCGCACCAGAATGAAGAATAGCCCCTGCTCGCCGCAACCAGAGAAAGCCCGCGCGCAGCAACAAAGACCCAACGCAGCCAAAAATAAATAAATTTTAAAAAAAGAGTATGTCTTACTTTTCTTTCTTTTTTCAAAACCTAACATAATCCCTGACACTCTGCTCTAATCAATACGTGCTCTCTCAACTGAAAATTTTAATTAATCAAAGAAAGAAAGAACGGATGGATGGATGGATAGATGGAAGACTCACTCATTCAATCAATCAATCAATCAATCAATGAAAACCTGGCTTGCTATAGTTCTGGCTTTGCCACTGGCCAGAAAACTCCCTTTTTATATCATTTCCCTCATTTGTTGCAGGGACTTAACATGAAAAACTAAGATTCTAAGATTTTATTTACAAGTTACCTTTTAAACTCACTTAATTTTATTGAAAACATATTTTTACCAAAAAAAAAAAAATTGCCTATCTTGAGTTTAACTAAATCAGTGAGGGGTCATCTGTATTGACTGTCTCCAAAGCTAGTGGTCAACTCAACCTCCTATAGTAAACATGTTTTAAACACTTAGGTAAACAAAAAAGTTTTCTGAAGCAAATGTTCTAACAAGTGTCTGTCAATAATAAACATATTCTAGCCTCCAGGTTATAGGTCAATGATCTTTGGAGCTACGAAAAAAAGTCTTTCAATGCTATAGAGAGGTCACACTTTCAACTTTATGAAGATGAAATTCAGAATAAAAATAGATTTCTCCTTAATTTTTAATAGCACTTGTGTAACTATTTATTGACCTTCGTCATGTCCATCTAAAAAATGTAAGTTACTATCTCAAAACAAAAGTGTGCACATATTCCCTTTTATCTTCAGGGATTTCTAATAATTGCTGCTTGAAGCCCATTGCTACTGCTTTGGTGACAAGTCTAAACCAAAGGATGAATTTAAATTTGTTTTTAATTTTAAAATAAATTTTTTAAAAATAAAAAAGGGACCAATGTGGGGCTTATAATTGGTCTAGGATCATTCATAACCCTACCAATGAGTGGGGTCTGACCAATAAGTTTCTTTACAGTGGGGCTCTTGTGTGATCAAGTTTTGAATCTTCCACAGTGCCCAGCAGTGTCCTCTACGTATATTAGAGGCTCAAAAGTTCTTGATGAATTAATACAGAAGTGACTCTTGTTCCTACCCTTGTTTTCAGATAGGACCATAATTCCATCACATCATCAGCTGCTGGACCAGCCCCACATTCACCAGCATTTGGCAAATACTCTATTTATATAGAGAGAAGACTACAGTGGGAGGGATGCAAGTTACAATTCACATTCTCTGACTTCAGGGGTTTTTGAGATCAAAGACAAGTGCACTCTGTAAGAAAATGAACAACATCAGAAGGTGATAGATGAGAAACACGAAGAAGCTACGCAGACCATGAGTGTTGAGGGCCTAAAGCATGAGGAACCATCGGGACGTCCCTGGCGGTCCAGTGGTGAAGACTGCGCTTCCACTGCAGGGGCGCATGTTCGATCCCTGGTCAGGGAACTCAGGGATGTCTCCGGGTGGTTAGCTGATGACCATCTGCGAGTGGACAGAGCCTGGCTTCATGACAGTGTGCAGCAGATCTGCCGGTATGAGCGGCTACATTACAGGTCAGAACTCAGGACTGGGGTAAGGCAAGCCCTAAGCCCCTCGGGAATTAAGATACTACTAGGACACAGAGACGGACACAAAATGATGACTTGGTGGCTAGCGGCAAGCACAGCCCACTTGCGGATCACAAGTGTAAACTCCAAGCAGACTGGTTTCAAGCCCCACTCTCCCACCACATCCCTCTCTACCTTTCCACTATCTCCTGCCCTACTCCACAGGCGTATTTACTTAGCTGGGAAGCAGGAAGCTTGGTTCCAAAAACCAATATATCACAGGATGTGCCTTGATAACTTGACAGTCCTTCTCACCCATAGGCTAACACAACATAATGCAGCTTCTAAATATTAAACTCAATTTCCTTTGTGTGCTCCTCCAATCCTGCCCCCCACCCCCACATGACAGCACTCTGTGCCTGGTGCCTTCTGAAATCCTCACTTATAAGGCTTGATGACCTCATCCCAGCTCCATCAATGTGTTCAAGAATCAGAAGTCTCCATGTCCTGTTCAACCCAAGTATTTGAGCACCTCCTAGATTTATCTAAGCTCTTGGCTTGTGTATTCAACTACCAACTAGATTTATACAAAGAAATGCCCCGCCATGACCCCAAACGAGTATATCCCTAAACTAGAATTATTTTTTCCCATGTGACAGTCATCCTTCGCTCCTTTTTTCCAAGCCACGCAACAAACAATCTTGGACATCTCCCTTCCCTTTCCTAAAACCTCCCTTTTACTCTCCTTAACATGCACTGCATCATCCCTTTGTGCTGTCTGTTAGCTCCGGGTCTCAAAATCTCCCTCCTGGAGGGTGGCACCAGTGTCCTAAATATCGTCTCTCCCCTCACACACTAAGTTTATCCACACCACCAATAGAGGGGTTTTCCTAAACATGACCCCGACCATGGAAGTACCCAGCTGAGACTCTGGAATAGCTCCCCAGGGTCAACTTGATAAGATACGAAGCAGGGCATGCACAGCCCTCTGCTGTCTGTCCCAACCAGTTCCACAGCCCCGTCTCTTGCCATGTACCCTTGCTCGCTGATGCATGTGACAAACTGCTGACTTCCATCTGCCCAAAGTCACAACTGTGTCACGGGTCCATGCCGTTGTTCCTAGTGCTACCTGCACCAAACTACCTTTTTCCTCGCTGCCTGGACTATCCTTTCCCAGTTCCAATATCACCTGTTAAGAAGCAGTTCAACCATCTCCACTGAGAAACTGTTCGTAAGCATCTTCTCAAGCATCACACAGAAGCGACCTCTCCATTCTTTGAAACCCCAGGAGGTCAGAGGGCACACCTAGCACATCTATAAGTACTGAGAGCCTCACGCGGTGCCAGGCCCTTACTAGTCGTTTGAGAGAAGTTTGAAGGCATAATGTAAACAACATTTTGAATAATTGCAAGTCAAATGATAGGGCTTACATTTGTTCTTCCATAATCAAATCCTCCAGTAAGACCGAAGCGAAATATAAGGCCGAGTAAACACAACTACCCAAAATAGGCAAAAAGGTATTCCCAAGAAATTTGCAGTATTATCTGACATAATTCATATCTCAGGGCAGACCATTAATTGCATATTGTTACTCCTGGGAGCTTTAGATAAAGAACTATTTCTAATTTTACTAAGAATAACTGTCCCATAGCCATGTGATATATATTTAAGTAAATACTTCAGTTATTGTAAACAAGAACAACTTTTACAATTAAAAACTGTATTACCTTTCAATAACTTTACAGAAACCTTTTGAATTAAAGCTTCATTCTGCTCAGTTAAATGTAAAACCCTAGACATTCATGCAAGAAAATGATCCACCATAATATCCATTCAAATTCCCTTCCCCAGATTGTTTTTCAAAAAATAATGAAATTGTGTCCAAAAGAAGTTAAGAGAATTTCCTGTGGTTACAGTCTTGCTAACAACAGAATTGAGATTTAAATCTGTTTGGTTTTTTTTTTGGAAACCTAGTTTAATATTTTCTGCCTACTTCTCTATGTCACAAACAAAAACAACTATTATTAAAACAACAAGAAAAATGCAACGTTCTCTGCTTCAAACACAAACATTCATTCATTCGAAAAAATAGTTAATAAGTGTGCCCCATATATTTGGCAATATTCAGGGACAAAGGAGGTGAGATACAGGCAAAGTGCATTGGAGTTGCCATTATAGAATATGATTCTAGCACTGATGAAGCCACCTCCTAGTTATTAATGTGTTAGGAAAACCTAAGTGTTAACTGACATCTTACTCTTTCATAGTCTATTACTGGAATCTCAAACATCTTCAAATATCAGCCAGGATCTTTGGTGAGAGCTGCTGAGTTGCTCAAAATTGGCAAAGTCAGATACAACTGACAAATATTTTACGCTGATTACTGTTCTAAATGTGTAAAGGAAGGAATTCTAGATTTCTTTATATCTTCAAGACCAATTCATGGTATCTGTTTAAACAAGAATAGGAGACAAAGTTCCTGAATCTAATAGTTCAGGTAAGGATCTCTGCTGCCTAGGGGTAAGTTACAAATTCTTAATTGGTGCACTGCTGGAAGCCAGAAAACAGGAAATTGCCGTTCTGTAAGAGTGTGCTATATAAATCAGCCCAAATCCATGGATTTTGACAACTGTGCTAAGATCTAAATGTGGATCTATTTCTAATCAGCTTTTCTTCCCTCAAATCCAGGTGTCTGGGTTTATTTTGTAAAGTCCCTGAGTTCCTATAGTTAGCAACGACCATATGATCATTTTGGAAAACAGCCCAGCCCAGTGTTCACGGGTAGAACACTACCCAAAAGCATACAAGGTCTTCACAATTAAGTAGAAAACAATAAGTGATAGTGTCCTCTTAGAATAACAAAAGAAGCCCTAAAGTGCCTTTACAGTACAATGCCGCTCGACACAGAATGCACTGATGTGGTTTGTAAAAGCAGCATGAAAACACTCCACGCGGAGACTTCCGTTCTCTCCTAGCTTGGATGTAGCTAATCTTTTCTCCAGAGGACAGCTCTTCGTATTCCATGATGAAGTTCAACTGTCCACAAAGTGGAGAATACGGAAAGCTGAAACACCAACTTCCAGTTGTATTTTTTTTTTTAAGTGAAAGAAAATTGCCCTATGACACATATCAACTGCGTAATATTTATACATTCCAAGATAACTAAATAAAATAAATACAGCTAGTGCCAATAGGAGAGCTATTTCTACAACCTAAGTTGATAGCAATTAGGCTCAGGCCTCCATCTTAACGGTCAGTGACTCGAAGTAAGTTATGGAACTTTACCACACTTTCTCCAACTTGAATCCGGGGGCAAAGGGTGAATGTCAGAGAAGAGAAAATAAACAGTGAGATAGAGAAGGTTGAAATAAGTCTGGAACAATTTGAATATAGAAAGCGTAGTAAGTAATAAATTAAGAAAATCAATTTTTGAAAGGCTTCAGGAAACATGGAAAGAACTGTAAATGTAAAATTATCTCAAGACAATACTATCTATATTGAACAGGGTTTCTGAAACTTGGAACTATTAACAGTTGGGGTAATTTTTTTGCTGGGAGGAACCACTTAGCAGCATCACCGTGGCCTCAAGCTACTAGATGCTACAGTCATGCCCCCTTGGTGCGGGGAACAAAAAACACCTCCAGTTTAGATCCACTAATAGATAAGTATTCCAGTGGTCGTTAAAATGTCTCTCAAGTCAAACAAAACATTAAGAAGTGAGTTACCCACTACACGTGTGTATATTTTCACTTTTCATTGAGCAGTCAACAAAAGTGAGCCTCGGTAGTACTTTAATGACTAGAAACCAGACCAAAGACCTCCCGTGAGCCCCTCAGCCTTAAGTCTGGGGTGGAAAGGGAAGGATGATGTGAGGAAACTGAAGGAAGCATGCCCAGGACATGGTCTGAAGGAAAGAGGAGGGAGAGAGGAGAACTGAAATGAATCCTGTTGGGGGTGCAGAAACACTTGGTGTGGGGGAGAAGAGTGGGGTGTGTGCTCGTCATGCGCCAACACTCATTTGCTAAGTCACCTGCCCGGCAGCCGTCACCAAGCTCATGGCCGACGTAACGATGGACAGAGCCCTAGGTCAGCCTGGGTAGGTGAGTGTGTGACTGCAGACAATGCTAGATTCCCCTTGGCAGTGACAGTGCTGTTGCTTAAGTGGTCTGAGGGCAAAAGGGCAGGAGAAATCAGGACACAGCAAGGTGAAAACTGGCGTGTGATTCCTTCTCGTCTTGGGACTTTCTTGAGATGCTGGAACTGTGGATCACGAACTCATGAGACAGTTGCAAAGGTGGCACCGTACTGCTCCAGGAGAACCCGGGTGGAACGTGTATCATTTAAGCACCCACATTAAAACAAGAGAGGCTGACAGAATTTAAAGAGATTCATTGCATTAATCTTGCAGGGCATACCATTACAATATGTAGAGATGAGTACAGACTAAAAAGTAAGAGAAAAAAATCTGAGAAAGGCACTGCCTAAAAAAAGAGTTAACGCGTGAAAGAACGGATGAATACATTGTTGGATTTAGTGGAAAATAAGCATTACATAAAAAATGACAAAAATAAATTATAATCCTCCAAATAAAATAGGAATCTGATAGCTAGTGGGAAGCATCAGCACAGCACAGGGAGATCAGCTCGGTGCTTTGTGTCTACCTAGAGGGTGGGATAGGGAGGGTGGGAGGGAGACGCAAGAGGGAGGGGATATGGGGATATAAGCATAGGTATAGCTGATTCACTCTGTTATACAGCAGAAACTAACACAACAATGTAAAGCAATTATACTCCAATAAAGATGTTAAAAAAAAAATAGGAATCTGAGTCCATATTGAGACCATTAAATATGGAAAGGAGAAACCTCTTCCATACAGTACAATGTTAACCAAGGAAAGTAGAAGAAATGATGGAATTAGAACATCATTCTTTGGCAACCATCATTCAAGAAATATCAATGGATGATAAAACTAGTGGTTGCAAATTTGATGAAGAACAGAATGTATTCATACCCTCAAAGCACCTCTGCACAGAACACTTATTGGTTACAACAGAAAAACCTGTAAGTGTCCTCCTTAATCAAGTGATCACCTTTAAAAATCACAAGTCATGGGACAAACCTAGCACTACAGGGGACTCAAGGAGAGTGCAGAATCACACTGACGTTGGTCCTGCTAAAGATACACAACCCAAATCTAATCATGAGCAAAGACAAGACAAACTCCAAGTGAGACCCAGCGGACAAAATACGTGACGTGTAACCTTCAAAAATATCAAAGTCACAAAAGGTAAAAAAAAGGCTGAGGGAACCTATATCAGGTTGAAAGAGACCACAGAAACAGAAAAACTAAATGCAATGCACGATTCTGTACTGAATCTTTTTGCTATAAAGATCACTATTACGACAACTGGCAAAACTTGAGTAGGGTCTGTGGTTGTCACGTGCCAACATTAATTTCCTGATTTTGATGGTCGTATTGTGGTTTTGTAGGAGAATGTCCTACTTTGTAGGAAACACACACATAAGTATCATGTCAACAATTGGCTTCAAATGGCTTAGGAAAAATTAAAATTCCTGGAAATTTTTTTGCAACTGTGCTTAAGTTTAAGATTATTTCAGGGACTTCCCTAGTGGCGCAGTGGTTAAGAATCCGCCTGCCAATGCAGGGGACACAGGTTCGAGCCCTGGTTCAGGAGGATCCCACATGCCACGAAGCAACTAAGCCCTTGTGCCACAACTACTGAGCCTGCGCTCTAGAGCCCTTGAGCCACAACTACTGAAGCCCACGTGCCTAGAGCCCATGCTCCGCAACAAAGAGAAGCCACCGTAATGAGAAGCCCGTGCACCACAACGAAGAGTAGCCCGCGCTCGCCACAACTGGAGAAAGCCCGCACGCAGCAACAAAGAACAAAGACCCAATGCAGCCAAAAATAAACAAACAAACAAATAAATAAATATTTTTTAAAAAAGATTATTTCAGTCAGCTCTACCCACCACCAGTCCCTCCCGTCAGGAAACTTACACAAGCCTCTTAGATAGCCTCATCCACCAGAGGGCAGACAGCAGAAGCAAGAAGAACTACAATCCTGCAGCCTGTGGAACAAAAACCACATTCACAGAAAGATAGACAAGATGAAAAGGCAGAGAGCTATGTACCAGATGAAGGAACAAGATAAAACCCCAGAAAAACAACTAAATGAAGTGGAGATAGGCAACCTTCCAGAAAAAGAATTCAGAATAATGATAGTGAAGATGATCCAGGGCTTCGGAAAAAGAATGGAGGCAAAGATCGAGAAGATGCAAGAAATGTTTCACAAAGACCTAGAAGAATTAAAGAACAAACAGAGATGAACAATACAATAACTGAAATGAAAACTATACTAGAAGGAATCAATAGCAGAATAACTGAGGCAGAAGAACGGATAAGTGACCTGGAAGACAGAATGATGGAATTCACTGCTGCGGAACAGAATAAAGAAAAAAGAATGAAAAGAAATGAAGACAGCCTAAGAGACCTCTGGGATAACATTAAACACAACAACATTCGCATTATAGGGGTCCCAGAAGGAGAAGAGAGAGAGAAAGGACCAGAGAAAATATTTGAAGAGATTATAGTCGAAAACTTCCCTAACATGGGAAGGGAAATAGCCACGCAAGTCCAGGAAGTCCAGCGAGTCCCATATAGGATAAACCCAAGGAGAAACACGCTGAGACACACAGTAATCAAATTGGCAAAAATTAAAGACAAAGAAAAATTATTGAAAGCAGCAAGGGAAAAACGACAAATAACATACAAGGGAACTCCCATAAGGTTAACAGTTGATTTATTGGCAGAAACTCTACAAGCCAGAAGGGAGTGGCATGATATACTTAAAGTGATGAAAGGGAAGAACTTACAGCCAAGATTACTCTACCCGTCAAGGATCTCATTCAGATTCGACGGAGAAATCAAAAGCTTTACAGACAAGCAAAAGCTAAGAGAATTCAGCACCACCAAACCAGCTCTACAACAAATGCTAAAGGAACTTCTCTAAGTGGGAAACACAAGAGAAGAAAAGGATCTACAAAAACAAACCCAAAACAATTAAGAAAATGGTCATAGGAACATACATATCGATAATTACCTTAAACATGAATGGATTAAATGCTCCAACCAAAAGACACAGGCTTGCTGAATGGATACAAAAACAAGACCCATCTATATGATGTCTACAAGAGACCCACTTCAGACCTAGGGACACGTACAGACTGAAAGTGAGGGGATGGAAAAAGATATTCCATGCAAATGGGAATCAAAAGAAAGCTGGAGTAGCTATACTCATATCAGATAAAATAGACTTTAAAATAAAGAATATTACAAGAGACAAGGAAGGACACTACATAATGATCAAGGGAGCAATCCAAGAAGAAGATATAACAATTATAAATATATATGCACCCAACATGGGAGCACCTCAATACATAAGGGAACTGCTAACAGCTATAAAAGAGGAAATTGACAGTAACACAATAATAGTGGGGGACTTTAACACCTCACTTACACCAATAGACAGATCATCAAAAATGAAAATAAACAAGGAAACAGAAGCTTTAAATGACAGAATAGACCAGATAGATTTAATTGATATTTATAGGACATTCCATCCAAAAACAGCAGATTACACTTTCTTCTCAAGTGCACACGGAACATTCTCCAGGATAGATCACATCTGGGGTCACAAATCAAGCCTCAGTAAATTTAAGAAAATTGAAATCATATCAAGCATCTTTTCTGACCACAATGCTATGAGATTAGAAATGAATTACAGGGAAAAAAACGTAAAAAACACAAACACATGGAGGCTAAACAATACGTTACTCAACAACCAAGAGATCACTGAAGAAATCAAAGAGGAAATCAAAAAATACCTAGAGACAAATGACAATGAAAACACGATGATCCAAAACCTATGGGATGTAGTAAAAGCAGTTCTAAGAGGGAAGTTTATAGCTATACAAGCCTACCTCAAGAAACAAGAAAAATCTCAAGTAAACAATCTAACCTTACACCTAATGGAACTAGAGAAAGAAGAACAAACAAAACCCAAAGTTAGCAGAAGGAAAGAAATCATAAAGATCAGATCAGAAATAAATGAAAAAGAAATGAAGGAAACAATAGCAAAGATCAATAAAACTAAAAGCTGGTTCTTAGAGAAGATAAACAAAATTGATAAACCATTAGCCAGACTCATCAAGAAAAAGAGGGAGAGGACTCAAATCAATAAAATTAGAAATGAAAAAGGAGAAGTTACAACAGACACCGCAGAAATACAAAGCATCCTAAGAGGCTACTACAAGCAACTCTATGCCAATAAAACGGACAACCTGGAAGAAATGGACAAATTCTTAGAAAGGTATAACCTTCCAAGACTGAACCAGGAAGAAACAGAAAATATGAACAGACCAATCACAAGGAATGAAATTGAAACTGTGATTAAAAATCTTCCAACAAACAAAAGTCCAGGACCAGATGGCTTCACAAGTGAATTCTATCAAACATTTAGAGAAGAGCTAACACCCATCCTTCTCAAACTCTTACAAAAAATTGCAGAGGAAGGAACACTCCCAAACTCATTCTATGAGGCCACCATCACCCTGATACCAAAACCAGACAAAGATACTACAGAAAAAGAAAATTACAGACCAATATCACTGATGAATATAGATGCAAAAACCCTCAACAAAATACTAGCAAACAGAATCCAACAACACATTAAAAGGATCATACACCATGATCAAGTGGGATTTATCCCAGGGATGCAAGGATTCTTCAATATATGCAAATCAATCAATGTGATACACCATATTAACAAACTGAAAAATAAAAACCATATGATCATCTCAATAGATGAAGAAAAAGCTTTTGACAAAATTCAACACCCATTTATGATAAAAACTCTCTGGAAAGTGGGCATAGAGGAAACCTCCCTCAACATAATGAAGGCCATATACGACAAACCCACAGCAAACATCATTCTCAACGGTGAAAAACTGAAAGCATTTCCTCTAAGATCAGGAACGAGACAAGGATGTCCACTCTCACCAGTATTATTCAACATAGTTTTGGAAGTCCTAGCCACGGCAATCAGAGAAGAAAAAGAAATAAAAGGAATACAAATTGGAAATGAAGAAGTAAAACTGTCACTGTTTGCAGATGACATGATACTATACATAGAGAATCCTAAAAATGCCACCAGAAAACTACTAGAGCTAATCAATGAATTTGGTAAAGTTGCAGGACACAAAATTAATGCACAGAAATCTCTTGCATTCCTATACACTAATGATGAAAAATCTGAAAGAGAAATTATGGAAACACTCCCATTTACCACTGCAACAAAAAGAATAAAATACCTAGGAATAAACCTACCTAGGGAGACAAAAGTCCTGTATGCAGAAAACTATAAGACACTGATGAAAGAAATTAAAGATGATACCAACAGATGGAGAGATATACCATGTTCTTGGATTGGAAGAATCAATATTGTGAAAATGACTATACTACACAAAGCAATCTACAGATTCAATGCAATCCCTATCAAACTACCAGTGGCATTTTTTACAGAACTAGAACAAAAAATCTTAAAATTTGTATGGAGACACAAAAGACCCCAAAAAGCCAAAGCAGTCTTGAGGGGAAAAAACGGAGCTGGAGGAATCAGACTCCCTGACTTCAGACTATACTACAAAGCTACAGTAATCAAGACAATATGGTACTGGCACAAAAACAGAAACATAGATCAATGGAACAAGATAGAAAGCCCAGAGATAAACCCATGCACCTATGGTCAACTAATCTATGACAAAGGAGGCAAGGATATACAATGGAGAATAGACAGTCTCTTCAATAAGTGGTGCTGGGAAAACTGGACAGCTACATGGAAAAGAGTGAAATTAGAACACTCCCTAACACCATACACAAAAATAAACTCAAAGTGAATTAGGGACCTAAATGTAAAACCGGACACTATAAAACTCTTAGAGGAAAACATAGGAAGAACACTCTTTGACATAAATCACAGCAAAATTTTTTTTGATCCACCTCCTAGAGTAATGGAAATAAAAACAAAAATCAACAAATGGGACCTAATGAAACTTCAAAGCTTTTGCACAGCAAAGGAAACTATAAACAAGACGAAAAGACAACCCTCAGGATGGGAGAAAGTATTTGCAAACGAATCAACGGACAAAGGATTAATCTCCAAAATATATAAACAGCTCATGCAGCTCAATATTAAAGAAACAAACAACCCAATCCAAAAATGGGCAGAAGACCTAAATAGACATTTCTCCAAAGAAGACATACAGATGGCCAAGAAGCACATGAAAAGATGCTCAACATCACTAATTATTAGAGAAATGCAAATCAAAACTACAATGAGGTATCACCTCACACCAGTTATTATGGGCATCATCAGAAAATCTACAGACAACAAATGCTGGAGAGGGTGTGGAGAAAAGGGAACCCTCTTGCACTGTTGGTGGGAATGTAAATTGATACAGCCACTATGGAGAACAGTATGGTGGTTCCTTAGAAAACTAAAAATAGAATTACCATATGATCCAGCAATCCCACTACTGGGCATATACCCAGAGAAAACCATAATTCAAAAAGACACATGCACCCCAATGTTCATTGCAGCACTATTTACAATAGCCAGGTCATGGAAGCAACCTAAATGCCCATCGAAAGACGAATGGATAAAGAAGTCGTGGTACATATATACAATGGAATATTACTCAGCCATAAAAAGGAACGAAATTGAGTCATTTGTTGAGACGTGGATGGACCTAGAGACTGTCATACAGAGTGAAGTGAGCCAGAAAGAGAAAAACAAATATCATATATTAACGCATGTATGTGGAACCTAGAAAAATGGTACAGATGAACCGGTTTGCAGGGCAGAAGTTGAGACACAGATGTAGAGAACAAACGTATGGACACAAAGGGGGGAAAACCGTGGTGGGGTGGGGATGGTGGTGTGCTGAATTGGGTGATTGGGATTGACATGTATACACTGATGTGTATAAAATTGATGAGTAATAAGAACCTGCAGTATAAAAAAACAAACAAACAAACAAAAACAACTAATACTAAACTTTCTTTGGGTTATTTGTATGGAAATATGTTAATATAAATGTTTCAGACATTACATGAAATTTCTAAAAATCTTATATGTTCTGGTATAATGTTATAAGTCATAATTCTAGTTATTACTTTAAAATGTATATCTCAGAAATAACTAAAAAAAAAAGATTATTTCAAAATAAAAAACAAAGTATTATACTTGGATTAAATTTCTTTCAACCAATGGGAACTTTAAAGGACTTTAGAATAATTAGAAATATTTTGCTAACACGTTGGTGAGAATACATGTGCCTAGTCAGTAGAAATAACTTGGAAAATAAGTAAACTTTACTTCTGCCTAATAAAAATACTTAGTATTCAAAGACACTGGATTTGGTAAGGAGTTTGAAAGAAGAAATATTGCCTTACAGGAAAAATACCCTTGATTATTTTTTACTATATATTTTTTTAATGCCAAGGATAGCTATATTGCTGGTACAATTATCTGCTTTAAAATATTTTTCAGAGCCCAACTGTTTTATCTGATTAAGCTGATTTTTAAATGGATGTGTGTATGTGTGTGTGTATGAAACACGTATTATTCAAGTTCAAATAGCTTTACATTAATGATTGTTGCACACCTTGTTTTGACCACAAAATCCTGAGGCACATTAATTTTGAGTGCCTAGTCAGGTAGAGTTCAAACAGTCCAGACAGCTATCTGGAGCAACACCGGGAGGGATCTTTGAGCAATAAAAGTTACGTTAGAGAGATCGGTCTCTCCGTAGCTTATAGACACTGTTTTACGTTGCCAAGTCTCCCACACTAAGGGGCTAGTGACAAGCCTTGGTATGAGGAAGACATTAATTCAGCTCAGCGATTCTCCACTGGGGGTTATTTTGTCCCCCCGGACACCAGGCAACATCTGGAGACATTTTTGGTTGCCACAACTGGGGCATGGGTGCCACTATCATCTAGTGGGTGGAGGCCAGGGACGCTGCTGAGCGTCCTCCAGTGCCCAGGATGGCCCCCCACAGAGAACGATCCAGCTCTGACTGTCGATAGTGTGGAAGCTAAGAACCGCGGACCTAGGCTCTTGTCAAACTCACCCCCTTTGACGGAAGGGGCTTAGCATAGTTTGGTCCCCCTGGTTTACCCACAAAGTGGGTAGATTCCCACTTTGTAGATGCAGAAGGAGATTCCAAGGGACTCAAAGGGGAACAGGGAATGATTTGAAGAAATACTGTAGAGGTGTCCTAAAAGGATATTATTTTTGATCATACTTTCAAAAACCATGTTTTTATGATTATTGCAAATTATTCTCTGGCGTGCACAGAGTAATGGGCAACATGATCTCGTGGACTTTGAGTGCAGTGACGCCACAGCCTCGCAATATTCAGTCTACAATCAGAGTGATGCAGATCTCAAGGGAGGTTAAAAAAGTTTCTCATGTTTGAAAATACCATACATTTCATGAGCCAGAGGTCATGTGGTAGGGAGCTGGAGTTGCTATAGAGGTAGAGGCAGAGAGAGAACTCTGAAAAGAAGACACAGGAAAATAAGGGGGAGACACTGGCGTGCACTTTCCAAAGAGGTGTGGAATATGAACCTTGAGAACAAATCCTGCGAGCGAGAGCCTGTGCTGCCCTCCAGCCTGTGCTTCCCTCCAGCCACAGAGCAGCTAAGCTTTCCCGGTAGGCAATACTCTCTTGCATCTTGTTATCCCCGCAAGACGGTTCCCTCTTGATGGTTTTTAAGAAAAACACACATGTGGCAAATTCTGATTTAGGGGTAAAACAAGTGAATTCATTATATATTTGTCAATAAGTAGAATTTTTAAAAATGTATTAACTTTACCATTTTCAGGCAACCTCAGCTCTTTTTACTTGATCCAAAATGATGAATTACGTTACCTCTACTTGATTTCTAAAAGTTGTATGAAATAATAGGTTTTTAACCCATAGCTACTTTTTTTTTTTTTAATTTTAAATTTTTTGGCCGCACTGCGCGACACGTGGGATCTTAGTTCCCTGACCAGGGATCAAATCCTCACCCCCTGCAGTGGAAGCTCGGAGTCTTAACCACTGGACCACCAGGGAAGTCCCGACCCATAGCTACTTTTAAAATTCATTTATTTCTTATAATACTACCATTCTTGCATTAAATATCAGAACCTATATATCAAACTTCAAGGTCTGTAACTTGGAAGTATTGTTCCCCTGAAACACATTACATCTCAGATATTTCAATGGAATGAATATCGTGTTTCAGATCATGGAGAACCACAGGGGTTAAACCCAGTCAAGAACCCTAGGGGAAAACCAAAATTAGAATACAGACACTGCCCTGTAAACATTTCAAACCTGAAGACCCAACGCAGGTACAAACAAGGCAGGAAATTTGGGGCCAGAGATTCAAGATGTGGTTGAGAAAATACCAGAGGAAAAGGAGTGGTGGAGAGGAGGAATCATCCAGGGTAACTGACCTTTTTAAATTTTTATTTATTTATTTTTTTATTGGAGTATAGTTGCTTTACAATGTTGTGTTAGTTTCTACTGTACAGCAAAGTGAATCGGCGATACGTATACATATATCCCCTCTTTTTTGGATTTCCTTCCCATTTAGGTCACCGCATAACTAACTTTCATGGATAGAAGCCTGCACATTTGAGGTTCATCTTTATGGGCGAGAAGCTGCAAGACCCATAGGAGAGGTGGGTGATGGCCAGAGAGGAAGCGGGCAGATCCGGTCCAGCCAGGACCATGACTCGCCATGTGTTACCATGTTTGCTTAGTAATGAGTCCCCTCGGCATCCACATAGCGTTCATTCGATAGCTGTTTATTGAAGCCACCTGCCGGAGAGCTCCTGCACAAGCCATCAGTTGCCTTCTAGTCTCTGACACACCTTTTTCCTACCCTGCAAATACTAATGGCAGTTAACTAGTCACCGAACGCTCACAAGCACTAGAGCCACTGCTCATGACCGTATGATGCAGACATTGCTACTTCCTAATCACACTCGCAGAAACAAGGTTGAGAAACAAACGTGGCCCAAATCACAGAGCTATTAGAAAATGCAGCCAGGCCTGGAAAGGTGACTCCTGCGATTTCTCACTTCGCACTGAAATACCTTTGAGCAAAAGAAAGACAATCTCTCTCACTACCACTGAAAGCTACCTGACCACTCCTGTCCTCAAAAGACACAAGAAGAACCTCCACTCACAATAAACATAATGGAGGTAAGCAAGAAAAAACAGTAAGTAGCTACCTAAAGCCAAATCAAGCTACGTGGAGACCATGGATAATCTAATAAGTGGGTACATCTAGAAAATATATTCCCTAAATATCTACGCCCGTGCACTACTTTTTGAATGGAGGAGGAAAACTATCTTAATACAGATAACCATGTGCATATTCTTCTGTGTTTGAGGTAAGAAATGTATTTCACGCATGCAACATAATATCCTAACTTAGTTGGCAGAGAACCACTCATCCTTATTAAGGACAGAGTTTAGCCTCTGTGGATAGAATTACAAAGTCTGCTTCTAGTTTACCACACTGCCCCATGCATTATTAATTTGCAGAATTTCACATGATTGAAACAGAATATTTCAGTTGACTGTCAACTGCCTCAGAATTTGAGGGTCAGCCAGAAGTCTCTTTGTTTAACAGGAGGAGTGTTGTCTTGTTTAGTATCTCCACTGAAGACACTGCATCTGCTTCAAGGGGGAAACCAATTACACTCCTCTGGTCACTTGAGAAGTTATATGTAAAAACAGGAATTAACTGACTACTTACATCCAATCTAATTTTTTTTGCTCAGGAGCTGGTATTCTGGAGAGTTAGCCGACTGGTCTTCAGCTTAATTCGAATTCTGAGAATTCCTGCACACAAGTCATAAATCAAAAGACCTTGCTGACCCACTGTATTGTCTGTAGTTCAGAGACAACTGCAATTATTCCGCTAGGTAGAAATACCGTGAGGAAGCAGGCTGTGAGGGCCTGGTGTGCTGTTCCAATCCCCTCCCATTGCCTAGTCTTTCTACAGCATCAGGGCTTGTGACACCCAAATACAAAGCGGAATTAACAAGGCAAAGAAATGAGTTACTGAGAGAGAGGACCAACTTTAAGCACACTCTCAGGATAGAAAGCATACGGCAAGTATATAAAATGTCTCCAGAAAGAGGAAATACATAGAGAAGAGAGGGCTGAGGTGGGACTTTGGGATTTTCCTGAGTTGGAATTCAGAATGCTGTGGAGATCGTAAGGACTCATTTCCTGCAGAACAAAATGAGTGTGAGACCCACACGCACACCCAAGCCAACAAAACGTGTGTGTTCTAAAGGTGGCAGACCTCACTGCAATTTAAAAAATAAAAGTTCTTTTTAAAGTGCATCAAAAGAACAAAGTCAGACCGGCTCAAAACTCTCCCCCACCATGTTAAGTACCAAAGACATTAGACCCAAGTTAATCAGCTCTTGAGGAAACAGCTCATGATCCGAGAATTTTCTGCCCATCTCACTTGTCATTCAGGGAACGGGAACAATGAAAGATCATTTTAGGACATGCGGGGGACTGAGAGTATATTACCCGTGAGAAGTAAATTACACTAACCTCCCTCGTATAAATAAACCTGAAGTCAAGAATATAACAGTTGACATGAAAATAGTTGTGGCAAAGTCAAAAAGCTTGTAACAGAAAACACTCAACACATGTTATTTATATGGTCGAAACACTTAATAAAAATGTACAAATAATGCTTGAAAATCAATGTAAAAGATCATTTAAAGAGAATCCAGATGCAAAATTCTACAAGAAGCAAATGATAACTAACAACTGGGAAGACTGAGGAAACACAAGAACACCGAAAAGTAAAATTTTATTAATCTTGGTGACAACTGAAGCCAAGGGGATTAAAGTGTATTCTTTAAAATATAAGGGTAACCTTCAGTAGAAAGACCACAAGAATCACATGCATTCTAGAATTCTAGGGAAAGAACAACAACAACAAAAGAGTATATGTAGGGGAATGGGAACATGAACACACACACAAGAAACTATAATAATCAAAATAATATATGCAAAAAGACAGAATTAAGATTGCACACATAAGCTTAGAGACTCCAAAGTTCACCTATTGAAAAGTCGCAGACGAAGTGAGAGAGTGGCATGGACACATATACACTACCAAATGTAAAATCGATAGCTAGTGGGAAACAGCCGCATAGCACAGGGAGATCAGCTCGGTGCTTTGTGACCACCTAGAGGGGTAGGATAGGGAGGGTGGGAGGGAGACGCAAGAGGGAGGAGATATGGGGATGTACGTATATGTATAGCTGATTCACCTTGTTATACAGCAGAAACTAACACACCATTGTAAAGCAATTATACTCCAATAAATACATTAAAAAATAAAAAATAAAAAAATAAAAGTCACAGATAAGAAAATATACAGATACATATTTTCCTATTTTACCTAACAGGCAAATAAAGGTAAAACTAATGATAAAAATAAAATAATAATGATAGAATAAATTACCATGAAAAAAATCTCGAGAATGTGAACATATAAAATTATAAATTGTAACCAAAAAGTAACTGGGAAAAATAAATGTTTGTAAATACCCTTGAAATTTTTAACAACAACAACAAAAAAAGCAACATACGATATGCACCATCATACGTTAAGGGTACTATCCAGATGCAACAATTATAATAATGTTTTTATTTAAGCAAATTCATATGGATAGTTTCAATATCAATAGTACAAATAGCTAATCTTGTTATGGAGGATCCAAGTTTAAGCATTCCATTCAAGATAATAAGGAAGACTATATTATTCACTGATACCTTTTTGAACAATAAAATTTGAGCTCGTGGGCACAACAAATTCCTTTTGCGATGGTTGAGAAATTAAATATAAAAGTTCTTGAGAACTAGATGAAAATATGAGTGAATATTTATCTGATATTGCAATACACAATGATCTGTACAAACAGAAAACAAAAGTTAAAATTTTCACTACATATGAATTTAATTTTTTGCATTTTAACAAAAACATGGAAAAAGAAAATTTACTCATTAAACATCTAGGGAAAAAATGTGCAATCTATGTGGTGGAAAAGATTTTGTATGGACTGAATGTTTGCATCCTCCCCAAAATTCATATGTTGAAGTCCCAACATCCAATGTGATGTAGTAGGAGGTGGGGCCTTTGGGAGATGACTGGATCATAAGAGAGGAGCCTCCATTGTGAGGTTTCTGTCCCTCTAAGAAGACACATCAGTGCTCTCTCTCCCCCGTGTGATGCCATAAGGACAAGCTGGCCATCCGAAAGTCAGGAAGAGAGCTCCCACCAAGAACCTGACTATGCCAGCACCTTGATCTGGGACTTCCAGTCTCCAGAGCTGTGAGAAATAAATTTCTGTTGTTTAGAGCCCCCCCAGCCTATGGTATTTTGTTATGGCAGCCCAAGCTGACTAAGACAGATGTTAAAATACCTTCAATAAGCAAAGAATATTCAAAAGTCACTAGGAAAGTGTTGTAAAACTTTGTACACCAAAAAAGGTGCCAGTAGCTATTTAAGATAATTTAATCTCAATATTATTAACCAAAATAATGAGATATTTCTCATCTACCAAATTCAATAAGCATTAATAGAAATAAGGAATAACCAGTGAGTGAGAGATCATGGAAATAAGCCCGTGCGTATTCTATTGTTAGGACTTTAGTCAGACTTTCATTAGTATAATGTTCCTGAGTTGAAACTGGAAAAATATATTAAACATAACTCCATGGGGGGAGAGGGGAGAGGAGGATTAATGAACAGAAGCATCCTATTAAGAGAGAAAGAATTGTGCAGTAAATGGTATCAGGACAACTGGCTAGCAATCTGGGTAAAATAAAAGATTCAGAGTTTCACATCATATCAAACACTGACTTCAATCCTCAATGATTTAGTGAATTTAATTAAAAATATAAAATGCCAAGAAGAAGGCACAGATGAGTGTCTCATCTCCTCAAGGTGAAGGATTTTTAACCTTTTAAGTAGTGGAGGAAAAGAATCATTTTCTATTATAATGATACATAATAATTGTAAGTATATATAACTATATATAAACTAAATCATAAGTTTTTTAGAAACTTATAAAGGTTATCCTAACCCTTCAAGAACTAGCCCATTTAGCAACGTTACCAGTCATATTTCTCACAAACTTGAATTCCATTCTTGAACATTTGAACCAACTGTCTTCTCCTACATCAGTGTTTACGTATTTTCACTCAAACTAGGATGTGAATTCCTCCTAAGTAGGAACTGTCTTAGTCATCTTTGTCTACTCTATAGGACACAGCTTTGTAATTAATAGGTGACTTTTATTTAGATTTAGAAAAAACATTATATATTTATTTTTACTTTATGTTCGACATTTTGCTAACAGTGCATGTCAGAGTGACTCCATTCCCATGCTTCCCTGGGATCTGCTTGGCCCCCTTTCCATAATTATACGGATTTTTTTTAAAGCCTAGACCTCCGTGATTTTCTAGAGCTCCACTAATGATTACCGTTCCTCCCATGTCCTGCATCCTTTACATCAGTGGTTCTTTTCTCCGGACCATCCCCCCTCTGTACCAGAAATATTTCATCGTACCTTTTTAACTCTCCTGAAATAAAATTCATAGGTACCATAGTCTACCTACATATAGTATTATAAATATTATAGGAAACAATGCCCATTGCAATGCAAAGCAGAAACAAAGACACTATAATTTTTTATAATTCTGTTTTTAAATATATAAATACTTGGGCACGATGACAACAGAATGCAGAACGAGGTTGTTACAGGGTTGCTCCTATTTCTAAAGAACAACTTAGATATAGGAGACGTAAGACACTGTTCAAATGAATAATGATACTTTCGAAAAAAACTGACGTTTTGAAAACGGATAAGTATGTTGGTGCCTAGTTGTAAATCTACCAAAAATACATAATACCACGTGCAGCCCGATACATGAGTATCTACCCACAACTCAGAGAGCAAGGGGGATTTTCAAAAATGATGAGATTTTCTCAAGCAGTGAACTCTCAGTGGTATTCTCAACGAACCAAAGTAAAATATTTCTTCGAGTGACCTGCAGGTTGCATTCCTCCAGTACTCAATATATGTTAGAACCATAAAGAGAATGTCTTGGGTTTCTATGTATAACAAAGTTAGCTTTTGGCTTTGGAGAATCCTATACAACTTTACCCTGTGGGGCATTCAAAAGCTGTGAGTGACCTGGGGCCCTTCTCTATTGAGTTACTTCATTGCCTGTGGAATCTCGCCAGGACTGTGGCAACTAAAGCACCTCTGAACACTATTTCAGAATGCTGCTATTTCTTCTGATCTTTCTTTCTGTTTATTGGTACCATTTTGAAACACAACTTGCTCACCTTCTCAGCCTCTTCCCCCTCTCTTAAGGCCTTCATCTGCCCGTGTTTACCTTTGTATGGATTAACATTTGCAAATGGACTCTATTTTTAGTAACACACATAGATACATCTCCTCAGCAGGAAATATAGGTGATTTTTTTAAACATCTTTATTGGAGTATAATTGCTTTACAGTGTTGTGTTAGTTGCTGCTGTATAACAAAGTGAATCAGCTATATGGATACATATATCCCCATATCCCCTCCCTCTTGCGTCTCCCTCCCACCCTCCCTATCCCACCCCTCTAGGTGGTCACAAAGCACCGAGCTGACCTCCCTGTGCTATGCGGCTGCTTCCCACTAGCTATCTATTTTACATTTGGTAGTGTATATATGTCCATGACACTCTCTCACTTCGTCCCAGTTTACCCTTCCCCCTCCCCGTGCCCTCAAGTCCATTCTCTACGAGGTCTGCATCTTTATTCCCGTCCTGCCCCTAGGTTCTTCAGAACCATTTTTTTTTTAGATTCTGTATATATGTTAGCATACGGTATTTGTTTTTCTCTTTCTGACTTGCTTCACTCTGGATGACAGACTCTAGGTCCATCTACCTCACTACAAATAACTCAATTTGTTTCTTTTTATGGCTGAGTAATATTTATAGGTGATATTTTTATTAGCTGAGTTAATATGAATTTAGTCAGAAGGGTTTTGGTAGAAAGAATTCAAGGAAATTCAGCAGATGAAAACTTAAAGAGATGTAAACTGATAAGCTCATCTATTTCATTTATTTAATGTGAAATGGTACTAAACGAAGATACATTTTTTAAATCTTAAGTGTCACAATACACAATTTAATACTTCTATATGCCAGAATATTCAGTCATCACATTAGAAAAGTTAAACTTAATTGAAAGCATTAGCTACTCGTGTTCTCCTTGCATAAAGCACTTAGCTCCTCCTATGAATGAACTTGTTCTCATTCATCCAACAAACAGGCTGCTGTTGCATGACTGGCCTGGGGTGACAGTTCTGCGGGGATGGAAATTCGGTAATAAACTCCGACGGTATCAGTGCAGTATTGGGTAGCTCGAAGCCTGGGTTTCAAATGCTCCTGGACAGCAGCGGCCGTGTATTCCTGCTGTGGCTGTGGATAACATTTCAGGACGGAAGGAACTCATCTGTCCCCACTGATACGGTGTTGACAAGACTTCTCAGCTTCTCCCAACCTATGAATGAGTCCTAATAGAAGGTTGGAATGAAGGCAAATTCCTCCAGCATTTAAACTTGATTAGGAATGCTTATCTGCACGATGACAGATGCCAGCCATTCTCTCACAGTCCAAACTGTCACCATACCGTGAGCTTTAGGGAGAGCAATTTCATCTTAGATTAGCTCATGGTGGTGAATATTTATTGAGCCCTATCCCTGCACAAGGCACTGCACAAAGCGGAAATGCAGACACGGACATAAAAGGATCATGCATGTTGCTGTTCATGAGGAGCTCCTTGGTTATTAGCCATCAAAGTACTTTCACTCCTCAGCACGAAAGAAACGAGAGCCCTTTCAGGCGTGAGCTGGTCATAGCGCTGCTAAAATGCAGAAGAGAGAGCAGAGAGATCACATCTGTCTATTTGGCACCACAGCCCAGAGGTGACTGGCACCTTCCCCCAGGCCATACGTGTAATGATGCATCCAAAACAGCCAAGGCACTGACACTGACTGTAAAATAAAAGCTTTGGGGTGCCACAAAGGAGACGGCTTCATCAAGAGATTAAAGAGGGACAGGAGGTAGAGAACATTCTCTCTTTCTAGAGTCACATGTTTTATTGTCCAGGGAGAAGGAAGTCTATTACATCAGCTGAAAGTCTTAGAACATGTAGTTCAAGCACGTGGCTGTCCATACACCATCTGTAGCCCAGCAGTGTTGCCTTTAGCTCAACGGAGGGGCGGCGGTTACGTGATGGGGAACAACCAGCTGGAACCAATGTCAACACGCCAATGTGCGCCAGGGAGGAACGGGAGGGTCTCAGCACCACCTGATCTAAGCAGCCCATCGATGTTACTTTTCCCACAGTGACTAGACGGTGATATGGGGTCACCTGCTCTCTCTCCTGCAGCTCCCATGTAGGCAGCCATGCCTCTGAGGTGGCCACAGGCCAAGAAGCAGAGACCTGAAATGCGGCGTCCAGCCCAACCAGAGAGAAGAGAGATGAGCTCGCGGTCAGGGACATCTGGGAAAGGAGAGACGGTTCCAAGAGGCACAGAGGACAGGAAAGCAGGGACAAGCAGGTGCCTCTCACAGAAGAAGGGGGTCACAAGCTCACTTCTTTGATAACAAAAATGACTGATTATATGTATGTCTCTCCAAGTCACGTGAGGGAAAATTCTAGAAGTGGAAGTGTTATTTGTTAGCTTTCTGAATAAAGCTAATAAAACCTACAGGTATCAGATTTCCAACTTGAATAAGCCTGGGTGTTTTGGGGTTTTTTTGGTATAGAAATTTTTTTTTTTTATCAGAATCATATTTACCAATACTGTTAAGCCACTGACATGAAATATCACCTTTATTACATACTTTCTTTATGTGCATATCTGTTGTGAATACGTGTGTGTGTGTTGACAAATACAGACAAGCCTTAAAAAATTCTTAGGATTTTGTTAGGTACAAAGAATCTGGAGATTAATTTGTGGCCTACTAACATCTGTATAATACTGAGTCTTATACAGTCTTATATCCCCCACGGAAGGATAAAATATCTATTCTTCTTTTCATCCTCCATTAAACTTCCATCATTTTCTCTGGGTGTTTTTTTTTTGTTTTTTGTTTTTTTTTGGTCATACTCCAAAAATTGATGCTGAGGTGCTATGGGTGGGAGATGATCTAGCATTTTTTTTTTTTAGGTAATTGCATTAGAAATGTAAATTATTATGAAAATAAAGCTATTTTAATTTTCCCCCATGTCTCTGCAATCTAGGTGAAATATTTCTCTCATGGTCTTTGTTGTGCTGAGCTTTGTCACTCTGTGTGCCTTGATGATATCGTAGGATAAATTATGTAGCAGCAGAAATAAAAATGCAACTATACATGGAAAACCCTCCCAGTCTTGGTCACTCAGAATTCAGCACTCCACTGTGCGCCGGGGGCCGCCAACACACTTCTCTTCCACATGGGTTTCACGGTTCCTCACCTCAGCGCACCACGTCTAGATTGGTATCATTTGCTGAATCGTCTTTTCTTTCCTTTACCCAAGACATCCCATGGAATCTCATTATTAAACTGATTTCGTTCTTGTCTTTAGGGCTGCCAACTACAAATTGGCACTTGCCATCTGCCTCTACAAGGATGAGGTCACTGGCGACTGCAGTCGCTGACCTCTAACACCCCCTGAAAGGAGTTCAGGGCAGAGATCAGAAATGAGGCATTTGTGCTCTGGAAAAACTGGCAGAACGGGCCTGCAGAAAGTTAGAGCTTTTCAGGAGAAGATTTTATGAGCCCAATTTCTTGCATCTTCTCATACCTGGAAAAGCACTAAAATCATTAATGGAGACGTCTGCTCCTCGTGACTAGCAGCAACTTTCTTGTGACCGGCAGCCACGTTCCGCCAAAATGTACGCTTCGCTTCGTTGCACGCATCCTCCTTCCCTAAAATCACATATACGCTGACCTCCGCTCTCCCTCCTCGGAGCCGTTCCTCAGAGCTAACTGAGAGGCTGCATCCCAGGTGCAGTCCTCATTTTGCCCAAAATAAAACTTAACTCACAGCTCTTACGTCGTGCATTTTTTTCCAGTCAACAGACATATTCTCGTTTGTTCATAAATCTAGTTTAGCGCAAACTTCTATTCACGCCCAACCAAAGCCTGCCTCATAATCTTATCTACCCACTTTCCATGATTGCCTCTGATACCTGAGGAAGGGAACGTGGACAAAAGGACACTTAGAACAAAGTGAAATTCCTTGTTCCCGTGAAGCTCCTTCTCTTGCTAACTTCCATTAGTCTCACATCTGCCTGTAGTTTTTCTCCCGTTTTTATCTTCGGGGTTCATGTGTTCTCATTTTTAAAATCCTTAACCCTCTGCAGCAAGAGTTGCCAAGTGTTGTCATCTTCATGTAGCAATCAGATTGGCTTCTTCTGACTTCCTCGGGTATTTCTTTGATTCCTGAACCATTTTAACACTCGCCTAACCCCCAAAGATTTCTTCTTGAGGGGAATGAAGGAGTCACTAGGTGAGAACTAACTTGAAAAGCATTTCCCAAACATTTTTTTTCCTCTGTTGAGCAAACAATTGAGTAATAGCAACCTTAAAAGCCAAGTAAAGGTTTCCAAAATAAATGCTTGCTTTGCCAGAAAATATGTGTAAAGGTATTTCAATACGTGCAATAAAACAAATACTTGCATAATGGGCAAACAACACATCAGAAACATTTTTGCATTCCTTTCTGAGCACCTGTGGTTACTCAAACTTCATTTCTGACCTGTCCAAGGACTCAGGAGATACTGGGTGAAAGTATTTTTCCTTCCTCCCTACCACATACAGTGAATTTAGTTAAAAAGTATTTCGTTTGCCAAGAGGATTTTTCTAGTTAATACACACCCATTTCAAATTGTGTGCAGTTCCTTGCAATTCAGTCCTCACAGTGGCAATGTGACAGAAAAGGATTGAAAAAAGTAGAAGTTGGCACCACTGAAAAGCAATTACAGCAGGTAATTTGATTTGACTGTGAAGTGCCTCGGGAAAAAATATTCCCACCTAAATTCTCATCAGGAATGTTCGCTGTGCTCACCGGTTATCACCAGCACAGTGTCATTTTGCTGACTGCAGTTCCAGGCAATTCATCCTTCTATGTGACAAGAAATTCTATCAGCGTCTAGTCAGGGATACGACAGTTTGCTTAATTGACATGAAAAAGGTTGATGCGGTGTCTAAACTCTCAAGAAGTTTAACAAAAAATAAATGTCACCCCTACGGCACCTATTTTAATATGTATTATAGTGCAAAAATATATCTCCAGAAATACTTAAAATTTAACCTTATCTGGTCTACTTTTCTATTGAAACTAACACTTACAATCCCATACATTTAATAATGTTGAAAATTCTACTCGAATAGAAATCTCAATTATAGTCTATAATTCCACCGATAGTTTCTAAATGGCAAGATTTAAAAATTATATAAAAATTCTACAGTTTGCTTCAGTGGTTCTCAAGCAGAGGCAAGTCTGTTTGTCCACCCTTCTGTTCCCCAGAAAGGTACGTCTGCAATATTTGGAGATATTTTTGGTTGTCAGGACTGGGAGGAGCCTCTGGATCTAGTGGGCAGAGGCTAGCGAAGCTGCTCAACATCCTATAAGGCACAGGACTGATCCACAACAATTATCCAGCCAAAATGACCACGACGCTAAAGGTGACCGTGACGCTAAAGGTGACCGCGATGCTAAAGGTGACCACGACGTTAAAGGTGACCACGACGCTACAGGTGACCGCGACGCTAAAGGTGACCGCTAAAGGTGACCATGATGCTAAAGGTGACGACGACGCTAAAGGTGACCACGACGCTAAAGGTGACCACGACGCTAAAGGTGACCACGGTGCTAAAGGTGACCACGGTGCTAAAGGTGACCACGACGCTAAAGGTGACCACGATGCTAAAGGTGACCATGACGCTAAAGGTGACCATGATGCTAAAGGTGACCACGATGCTAAAGGTGACCATGGCTTACTTTGAGCATTTACCTTTTCTTCATAAAACAAGTCTAAAACATGAGAAAATATATCCTTTAAATGAAATGTTACATATTCTGAGGGTTTGTACATAAATATAAATAAACTAGGTATGAGATAAGAAATAGTCTTCTGGAAAGTAAAATTCTTTATACCCTTTTTTTTCCAAACTATGATCTCCTATTTTCCTAAAGAAACACTTAGGAAGCTCTTACTCCAAGACATCTCAGTTCGATGAATTTTCCAGAAAAAAAATGATTCAAACGTTAAGTGAAATTAAATCAGAAATATTCAACTTCTGTTCAATTTCTTTTAAAGTGCCACATGGACTTCAAAGTCAAAGGTGAAATCTACATAACGAGTTAGCAGTCAACCTGCATTCTAGGTATTACGGGTGCTTGTCAAATGGAGGAATTGATGTTTCTCATCTCTAAAACTTTGATAGAATGATTTTATTACAGACTCTAACCTTGGTTGCTTATTGAATTAGCATCACATAAAGAGCTAACCTTACATAAAATAAGAGTGTTAAAATTGGGGGCCACCTTAATCAAATCAGCAGCAGCAATGGGACTGATGAAAATAGTGTGCCTTCTGACAGAGTGCAATGAAAAGAACAGTGCATCACTTCTGTGCTACCCCTGGCAAAGATGTGCAGCCCAGACATAACCATGAGGAAACACCAGATAAACCCAAACGGAGGGGCATTCCAGGAAATGACTGGCTTGTAAATTTCAACTGGGCCAAGATCAAGAAAGTCAAAGAAAGATGAGGAAGCAGATCAAAGGCAAGTAAAGGGACGTGACGACTCTCGGCAGTGCGTAATTCTAACCGGCTCCTTGTGTTCTAAAGGACGTTATTAGGACAACCGGTGAAGCTTGAATGGGGTCTGATCATTAGAAGGTAGTAATGTATCTGTGTGAGTTTCCTGATTCTGGTGCTTGTACTCTGTCTACATACTACAGACATGCACACTACACTCTTCAGGGTCCAAGGCGTCAGATGGGTAACTTACCTCCAAATGTTTCCGGAAAAGAGAAAGTTCTTCGTACTCTACTTGCAACTTTTCTATAAGCTGGTGACTGTTTCAAAGTAATATATGTATAATATTTCTCAAAAACATATATATATATATAATCTCCAAATATATATATATAAATTATTGTTTCAAAATTATGTCTATGTACATTTAAGTTGTACCAACTCAACCCCAATGTAACCACACTGTTCAAGAAAAAAAATTTAAATTAGCCACACCACAAAATTTAGAAACCAATATGAAATGTGTTCACTTAAGGTTACACCAGTAAGACTATCTCACTTACCACTGAATGAGGCAGGTACTTCATAATAGCCAATAGGTAGAAACAACCCAAATGCTCATCAACTGATGAATGATAAACAAAATGTGATATATCCATACAAAGAATATTTTTCAGCCATAAAAAAGAATGGACTTGTGATACATGCCATAACGTGGATGAACCCTGAGAACACTATGCTAAGTGAAAGAAGCCAGGCACATATATGATTCCATTTGTAGGAAATGTACAGAATCGGGAGATCAATAGAAACAGAAAGTAGCTCAGTGGTTGCCTAGGGCTAGTTGGGGGCTGAAGGCACTGGGAATCATAGATGAAGGATACAGGACTTCTTTCTGAGGTGATAAAACTATTTCAAAATGGACCATGGTAGGGTTTCCCTGGTGGCGCAGTGGTTAAGAGTCCGCCTGCCATTGCAGGGGATACGGGTTTGATCCCTGGTCCGGGAGGATCCCACATGCCACCAAGTAGCTAAGCCCATGTGCCACAACTACTGAGCCTGTGCTCTAGAGCCCGCGGACCACAACTACTGAGCCCGCATGCCACAACTACTGAAGCCCGCATGCCTAGATCCCATGCTCTGCAACGAGAAGCCACTGCAGTGAGAAGCCCGCACACTGCAATGAAGAGTAGCCTGTGCTCATCGCAACTAGAGAAAGCCCGCGCACAGCAACAAAGACCCAAAGCAGCCAAAGATAGGTAAATAAAATAAATTTATAAAAAAAAAATACACTATGCTAAAAAAAAAAAAAGGACTGTGGTAATGGCTGCACAGATTTGTGAATATATTAATAAAACACTGAATTGTACACTTCAACTAGGTCAATTTTATAGTATGTGAAATACATCTCAATAAGGCTATTAAAAATAGGGTCAGGCTATATATCTTTTCTCCTAAAAATTTTGTAAATTACACAATGTACTCTGTTTATCCACTTGTTCATTTATTCTGCAAATACCGTGCCACTGAATGCTGCTGAACTCAAACATGGGTAAGAACAGACACGGCAAAGTGGCTACCGAATAGTCCTTCCTCTGTCACTATCCACGTGTTTATAAGTTACTCATGAACGTGAATGGGCACGTGAACATGAATGAGCACAGGTGAAGAGAACCACGTATACGGACAAGGCTCACAATCTCGGGTATCCACAGTACCGTTTAAACCTTTGTTTATTGAAGAGGGACAGCTTAGTGCCTTCAGTTAAACAACTTGCACCTTTGAATTGTGGCTTGACAAAACTGCCACATTCCCAGGGTGTGAAATATTTGGAAATCTACTAAATACCACTGTGTTCTTGGTTTAAGCCACACGTACACAAAAACATACAGTTGTAGTGATTATGGTATCAGATGGACCCATTCTCCCAAATCGTGTTGTCCATGTCATTCTTTCTTTCACACTCCCCTTCTTTGTCTCTCCCCCTATTGTTCAGATATACCGATGAGGGTACCAGAAGCATATTTCTTTGGAATTTGATTTTGATTTCTTCTCTTATTTTAGGAATGTAGCCTCCAGAGAAATTTGTTTTAGCTTCCTCTTCCTCAAAGGCTACTATGACCAAGTGAGTGACTGTCATTTTTCTCTTAGAGTCTCAGATTTAAACTAATGGTTCTCTAAATCTAGTCTTCCAATCAGCAGAAACAGCGTCACCTGGAAGTGTGAGAGAGATGCCGATCGCTGAGCTCCACCCCAGACCAACTGAATGGGAAGCTGGGGGCGGGGCCAGGCAACCCGTGTCTTCACAAGTCGTCCAGGTCATCCGATGAACTCTAAGGTTTGAGAAACAATGACCTGGATCATTACTTCTCAAAGTCAAGTGTGTGTAGATGTCACCTGGGAACTTGTTGAAAAGGCAGCCTCCATCCTGATTCAACAGGTTCTGCTAGGGCACAGAAATCTGAGTTTTTGGAAGAGCTCCAGTTGCTTCTAACTGAGGTCACTGGGGCACGGTGGGCAAGGTCAGGGTCACTCTCTCTGATGCATCAGCATTTATGAGAAATCCCACCACATCACAGTGTGGCTTAAGGAATGGGATTCATTGGGAAACGGGGCAAGTTCCAAAGCCAAGGGCAGTGAGAAAAGAGAAGCCATTGCTTCCATCCACTCATCATCCTCCAGAGAGCTGTTTGGAGGCCAGCATGGCTGGACGCACAGTTTTGGCACTTATAGCCCCTCTTGTTGTGAGGAGCTGAGTGTGTGTGCAGCCCTCCAAGCCCCCAAACACACACTCACACACACACTCACACACTCACACACACACTCACACACTCACACACACACACACACACTCACACACACACACACACACACTGGGGAACGGAGGGAGAAGCCCCTGGATCCCAAACTGCCCACTGCCCATGCAATCCAGAGAGACCAGTGAGGGCCACACTGAAAGCTCAGCTCGTTGCACCACAAACGTCTACAGACCATGCTCGCAGAAGTGCCTTCCTAGACTATTGTACAAGCTCTGACCTTCCGGATTTCCTTAATATGTGGCTTTTTCCACCTCCCATCCTAGAGGAAAACAATTATTGAAGTGCCTTACTTGTGAGATTTCATTTCCTTTCCAACCCTGATCACAGGCTCCCTCCTTCAAAGGGAAGGATGTGAGGTCATGGATGTGTTGATTAACTCTACAGGGGAGCCCTTTCACAATCTACACGTACACCAAATCATCACCGTGTACCCTTTAAATATCTTACAATTTTATTTTTCAACCATACCTCAAAAATACTGAAAAAAAAAGAAGAGGAAACCAAGTTAGAAGCACCGCTGAAAGATTTGGTCTCAACATGGCTCGGTAGATATCCTATATATTAAATTCACAGAGTCCGTATCTTCAAATGAAATTGCAGAAGAGGGTTAGGAGAGCCAATAAAATGCAAACACAGCCTGGACACGTGAAGCCTTGGGGTGATGTGTCCCGACTGAGGTTACCACTAGGAGGGCTTCCACAACACAGCCAGCAACCCAACACAGAGCCTCAGGTGCTCAGGATGGGGATGGGGGTGAGGACGGAGGGTTGACACAGATGTGAAAGGGCAACCCATCCCGTACCACAAAGCCACCAGGTGCCTGATTCCCAGGCTGCTTTGTTGAGGGTGTACATGAAACATCCTTGCACAGACAGAGTGTGTTCTCTACTGGGGCAGGGTTGAAAAGACAGGAGATAAAATGAGGGCCTCCACCCAGTTCTCGGAACCTCAGGATTCTAACTGTTCATCCTCCCACTGTGGTCGGGCAGGCGACGTCATACTTGCATTGGAATCCCAGCACAGGAGACTGAAAACGACAAGCATTCTTTTTTACTTGAAGGGGAAATTCAACTTGGTAACAATATTGCGACTCGGGTCTTTCCAAGGGGACAGACTCCAAGGTTTTGCGTAGGATTAAGTTCCTCAGTCCTGCGAGGTGCTACAGGGTGAACCACTTGCCAAAACGTTTACCCTTCCAGCTGACGGGAGAAAAGTCCTAATGCCTGTCAAAGGGGGACTGGCGCGATTCCCTCAGAACCACACAAGGATCAAGGCACCCTTCCCCACATCTTCCGCCAGAGACCAGCAATTTAGCTACATTTAGGATGAGTCAACATCACTTCTGCCTTATTAACTTTGTAATAATAATAATAATAAGCGAAGCCCAGAAAGCTAAAACATTATTTTACTATTTGGATATCGTTTTAAAAATACACACTAAAAATAAGAATCTGATGTTCAATAGCAAAAGTTCAAACTATGTATATATTTTTAATAAAGGACCAAGATCAGTTGCTAGTATATTACCACAAACAAAACATGTTTGTTGCCACATTATGGAAAATGTTTTTTAAGCATTAAGTCAAGAAGCCTAGTATTAAACTTATAACCAGAGGGCAGGGCAAACCCAGTACCAGTGCCTAGATTGGTCTTTTACATTGTAGGACAGTGCCCCCTGCAGGAACAACAAATATCCTTTATTTCAGAGTAAAGGTTTTCAGCCACCTAAATTTTCTGTGTTAGATTTGGTTACTTAGTAAAGTAACAGACAGGTGAGAAGTCTTGTTAGGATATTTCATACTGAAATCATACTATGTTTGTAGCACTAATTCTGATCACATACAATGTGCAAAAATAAATCTTTAGTTTCTTCCTAAGAAGAAAATATTAAACCGCATTATAAAAATTTCCACAAAGGGAAGCTGTTTGCCAAGCATACATAATAAACAGATACAAATCACCTTTAAAGCAATTAAAAAATACAAACTAAAGTTTACCACTACATGCCATGTCTCTTCACTGTGCAGTGGGGAAATGAATCCCACAGTCAGAGAACTAATTAAAATACATCATAGGGGACTTCCCTGGTGGTCCAGTGGTTAAGAATCCGCCTTCCAATGCAGGGGATGCGGGTTCGATCCCCGGTCGGGGAACTAAGATCCCACATGCCGCGCGGGGCAAGTAAGCCCATGCGCCACAACTACTGAGCCCGTGAGCTCTGGAGCCCACGCGCCACAACTGGAGAAGCCCACGCGCCACAACGAAGAGCCCACGTGCCACAATGGAGATCCCGCGTGCTGCAACCAAGACCTGACACAGCCAAATAAACAATTAATAAATAAATATTTTTTAAAAAAATAAAAATAAACTACATCATAGTGTATTTCCGCCTATTTGTTCTCGCTTTAAAATAACACTTTATCTAAAGTTATATGTTTACCAATGAACTACCCCTACGTTCTATTTATGATACATAAAATAATCCCACAAATCCGGTCTATCCTGAGCAAGCACAGTTAAATTCTGAAAGGGGTGGGGAATAAAGAAATTAACAGTAAAAAATAGATATTAAATAAAAAATTAGATATCTTATTGTCAACTAAATCGACAATAACAAAGTACATAACCATCCAAAATATTTCTCCTTAGGAATTACTTTTAGAGAGTACAGGTGCTGTAGACTGAGTTCTCTGGAAGCAGACACTGAGATGGATCCAGCAGGGGGGTACTGTCAACTGAAATTTTAAAAAGGCACACCCTGAGAGCTGTGAGTTTCAGTTTTATTCAGGGGCTGTACTGGGGACTACAGCCGGACAACAGCATCTCCTCTCGGGAGCTCTGAGGGGAAGCTCCGAAGAGGCAGTGGGATACGCCGGAGTGTATGTGACTTTCTGAGGAATACACACAGTCAAGCACACATCTCAGGAGACGTTACTGCTGGTCACAAGGAACAGCTATCTCCGTCAATGATTCCCGTGCTTTTCTAGGGATGGGTTGATAATTCTTTTCCTGAGATCTAACTACCGAAGGGCTTGGTTTATCCCAAGCACAGAGCACGTCAGGCTGGTTTTCGTCCTGAACCCCTTTCAGGGTGCACTGTTGGTCAGCTACTGCAGTGGCTCCTGACTTAATGCTTGCAGAGCCCAAGCGTGAGCAACCGTCTTTGTTTTACGGCATTACTTATGGATCAACGCACGTGGAAAGGAGGAGGAGGCGCGGGCGGTGGCGGAGGAGAAAAGCTGAATGGCCACGCGGCCCTGACCAAGCTTTGGCCAAGCCCCGGGACCTCGGGAGCAGATACACCTGTGACCGTCGTCCTGCGTCGCCCTAGAGGAATGGGGCTTTCTAGCCCTACCCCAAGCACTCTTTGCATGGGGGTCAGCCCGGGAAAGATAAGCGCTTGAGCAAAAGGATGCTCTGTAGCCGAAGCAACTCCCTCCTAACCGCTCCCCACCACCCACGCTGGGCTGCAAGACCTTCCTGGAAGGGGCACCTGGGCGGACTGCCATGAGTCCCCCTCAGTCCACCTCTGCTAGCCATCCCTGTTCGGGGACCACGTCTGCCACTTCTAGATCCTGGATCCTCCTCCCAGAGGAAATTTAGCACAAAGCCAGGAGGACGAACCACAGCCCCACGTGCTGCATCTGACCTCAGACACGCCCACCCTCCGCGACCATCTCTGCTGACCGGCTAGCTTCCCTGATGGAGCAACAAAAGTCCTCATCCCCGAGGAGTAGGAGCCCAGACACTACGTTCTTCTAAATGCAGCCTTGCTGCACTTCTTCAATTTGGGGGAAATAAGCCACTTTGGAGACGCACCTCTTTCTCCCTCCGTCACCGAGGTAACAGCCACCCTATCTCATCTCATGACGAAGGTCTCCTCTTCTTGCCTGTTGGAAACAGAGAGCCTCCAGTGCCCAGGCAGCAGCTGTGGCTTATCCTTTCACTGGATTCTTCCTTGTCCCCTGGCAAATGTGTAGCGTCTTCGGGGACCAGCACCTGTAATCCTGCAAAGCTGAGTACTACAGGGGCAGGAAGCATAGAGTCCCCCGGTGGGTCAGCAGAAGTGACCGTTAAGTGGGGACCTTCCTGCTTTTACTCCTGGTTTCAGGACGTGTGTCATCTCATCGGAGACACAGTACCACATCCAATCTTTGACTGTGTATACCACATACTGAAGGACAGCAGCCCATCTTTGCCGGCAGCCTCACTGCCTGTCATGAATTTATCTCGTCCTCTGACACCTTGCATTGTCCAGCTTCTATGTGATACGGGGTCAGGCTTCAGCTTCTTATTCCCGAGTTTGTCTCTTCTCAGATTCCTGCCCTGACGCTGTTTTCCATTTTTGCTCATAGAATCAGGGCCACGGCCGACAGCTGTGCAGTTCTGCAGTGCCCAGCACCAGGGGGCGCACTTTATAAAGGACTGTCTATGTGAACGGCTGGTGCAGCACAATGCCATCTCCGCTAAGTGAAAAGAACATCTCGAAGCCCATCACAGCGGCTCAGAGATGCTTTTTTATATTCCGAGTGGGTGTTTGCAGAGAAAGAAATGAACATCATCAGGGATTTTCATCAGGACAAATTGTTATCTAATATTCGACTACTGGAAACGCTATACAATTTATAAAGCATTCATAATAACTAAAGAAACACCAACACATTTAATTACCATTATCTCCACTGCCATCATAAAAAAAAAAAATCAATATGCCACTAGTGTGAAAAAAAAAGAGTTTTTCTGAAGGCCCATTCTGTGACAGCATATCTTTTAAACAGAAAAGATGGGAAACTGCCTCTCTTTAAGCTTTATAGTTTCCATTTCCTATGCTTTTTCTCTCGGATGGTTTGTATGGGTCATAAAACCTTTGAGAAATTTGAAATATCGAGGTGCTTTCCCTGGGAAAATGTAATTATGGACATGCACATACAGTTTTCAGGTGTTTACGACCTCCCTAAAGACCGTGCAGAGATTTGGGAAGATTCTCTGGGTTTTAGAATTTGCTAGCCAGGGTGAAGTAGAACACTCACTGAGTTTGGGTTCAAAACCTTGGTGTTGATCCTGGTTCTGCCACTTACTAATGGCATGGCCTTGTGTAAGGCAACACTCTCAGGGACATTTTGTCACCTGTAGCTTGAATATAATTATTTTATGTAATTATACTTTACACAGTGTTTATGGGCATCACATGAGAACACAAAGAGGAAAACCTCTGCACAAAGCTGGCTGCTTACTTTTTTAAAAAAGTCAGATTAATAATAATGTTGTTTATGTAATACTTATCACTATGATTTTCTACAAATAGTTGCCTTTCTCTAATCTCTTCTATGCTTATTGACTGGACCCATCAATACCCAAAACAGTTATACCTTTCTCATAAAATGAATGAAGTGTTTGCCTTTAAGATATTTTTGCCCCCATTAAATTTGGTTTAAAAACCTTAATAACATCCACATTGGATTTAAGCACCTGTGTGCCTAAAAATACAGAAAATTTGATTGTGCATATTCCTCGATGGGCTATTTCAGGGCTACGCACGTCTAAAGGTATGCAGTATGAACTGTAAAAGTGCCGGTAAAAAGCCAAGAAGATCTCCACAATTAAAGAGTCGTTGGGAGGCTTCCCTGGTGGCGCAGTGGTTGAGAATCTGCCTGCCTATGCAGGGGACACGGGTTCGAGCCCTGGTCTGGGAAGATCCCACATGCCGCGGAGCAACTAGGCCCGTGAGCCACAACTACTGAGCCTGCGCGTCTGAAGCCTGTGCTCCGCAACAAGAGAGGCCGGCGCACCGCGATGAAGAGTGGCCCCCACTTGCCGCAACTAGAGAGAGCCCTCGCACAGAAACGAAGACCCAACACAGCCATAAATAAATAAATAAATAAATAATTCCCATTAAAAAAAAAAAAAGAGTCGTTGGTAGGAGAGAGATGCTGATATTTGATGAAGTTTCCTCCGGTATACACAGCTTAGCTATGTTAATTCAATGAACCAATTCATTAATGCATATTCTTTGGACATCCACTAGATTCAAGGTACCATCACAGATAAGCTATGAGGGTACACTGCAGTAGGAGACACAGAGCCGCCCTCAAATATTTTACAAGAAGCCTCTTTCCAGAGATGCCCTATGCACAGTCACTCACAATGAACACCGTGTGGGGTAGGGATCTGTGTGCTGTGCTGGGGAGGACTGGGGCAGTCAGAGCTCCCACTCCACACACACACACACACACACACACACACATATGCTCTGGCAGGCCCACAGGGAGCTTCAGCTGGCAGTTGGGACAGAGGCTGGAGCTAGAAGCAGAAAGGAAGACTAGTTGGAAGAAGCTGGATCATTCCTGGCACAGAGAACCAGAGAAGGAATGGAGAAAGAATGGCAGGAAGGTGGGACAAAGGGAGGCCTCTCGACGGAAATAAGATAACTTTGCATGCTTAGTCCATTGGACTGATGGAAAGGGGATTAACTAAATAGTATTTGCAGGAGTTTAGAGATCTCTGCAGTCTGAGAGAGAGAGAGAGAGACAAACAGACAGACAGACAGAAGAGAGAGGAGAGGTTTCGCATTAACTCCAGGATCTGAGAGCCACTGGACTCAGGAGAAAGCACTTGAGTAGTTATTGACTCTTCACCGTGAACTTGTTTGCCAAAGCTTGCTCTGCTGAGAGAGCTAACCTGTACACAAGTCCCCAGAGCTGCATTTGGTTTGATTTGAGACATGACTTGAGAATCTAGGCTCAGCATCCCTGAAGTCTCACGCCCTGAAGTCACTCTTCTGAGGCACATATGAGATTTCTATCATAGTAAGAAAAGTGACCTATGTTGCACAGAAGAGTTCCAAGTTCCAGATGTCTGCTCTAAGTTAGGTATCACTGTCAACCACTGCTTTCAAGGAGAGTCACAAGCGAAGGTCAGGGGCAGCAGGCCATCCTTTCGTGAAAATTCTCTGGGGCACCAGGACTTTGAGAGGGTGTGGTGGAGACAGTGCCTGTGTCACAGCAAATAAGAAGATGGGTTAGAGGGCTTGGGATCTTTTTGTTTTCTAATAAGCAAAAAGGTTTGAACATAATAGAAGAGGTTAAGAAGAACTCAGAAAGGAATATTTTGCCTATTAAATCTATGCCACAGCCAATTTCACATATTTAATTACCTCACTTCAGTATAATGTGAATGTATTTGTCACCTCCCCAATCGAGCATCTACATTCGCTACATTTGACAGGATGTTTGCAAAAAGTCTTTGTATGTATCCAACTCTTCACAGAGTTTCTAATCAATGGTTCATACCTTGCCGTCCCCAAAGATTCAGGCAACTGTGGTTCATCCCTTCTTGGTTACAAACAGATGGTTTTCACTAGCTCAGAGCTTTGCTATCTCTAGAATGGTTTTTGAAAAGTACAAATCTGTTTCTTACAGGGAAGACACCCAGGAATGATTTCAATATCCATAAGAAGTGTGTTGGTAAAAGGGGATGAAAAATTGAACACAAATTTCTTTTCCTTTGCTGTAAACATTGAGCAAGCCCAGAATATTTTCTATAAAAACAGACATTTTATTTAAGAGGCAGTATAATGAATCCCATTTTCTTACCCATAAAATATTGCTTCCAATCACGGTTTAGGGGAGGAAAATATTTGATAATTTGCATTCAACTTAGTCCTATGCCCTAAAGTTTAAACAAATCATCAGCATCTTGGACAAAGGCAAGATGACAGTAGTGAGATTTTTTAAATCTCCATAAATCCTTTTGCAAAAATAGAAAGAGCAACTGAAAACAGAAATGGATACTGTATTGATTTCCTACTGCTGTTGCATCAACTGGTCAACACATTTCATGGCTTAAAACAACCCAAGTTTATTATCCTATAATTCTGGGGATCCAAAGTCTGAAAAGATCTTATTGTCCTAAAATCAAAGTGCTGGCAGGGCTGTATTTCTTTCCAGAGGCTTTAGGGGAGGGTCATTTCCTTCACTCCCTTTAAAGTCTGATCATTTTGTTAGAATACATCTTTATGTTTATCACTTGGGGATTGGTTTTCCTAGCTATCGAGTGTACCTTTCCAATGTGGAGATTCAAACCATCCTTTATTTCAAGAAAATATCCTTGAATTATTCTTTTTAGTATTGTTCCATTCTATCGCCACATGTTTTATCTCTTGAAGATTATCATGAAGGGTATGCAATGCCCTCAGCAATGGTTTCATCTCTTGAAGATGAAATACATGGCAACAGAAAGGAATTAATAGTAAAAATTATTACAGTAGTAGGCTAAAAGAAAAATGAATTAATAAATAATAATAATAAGCCATGTACAAATAGCTAAATCAGGTTAAAATCCAAGCAGATGCTAATTATTGGAGATGACCTGGTGGCCCTCAGTTGTCAGGGACAAGGAAGCCCTGAGGGTCAGATGTCTTACGGTGGAGGCTCAACGAGAAGAGGCCCTTGGAACTGACCTCTATCTCACCTGTGCGGATTTCATCTGCATCTTACGCATGTGAAAGTCGTTATTCCAGGGCTACTCAACATGTTTTTCATTACTACTGACACAAGAACATAATCAAGGCAGGAGCTTCCTAACCTAAGAACACCCCAGCCAGGGCACCTTGTACATGTGGACACCCAGCTTGAGCTGAGCCAGAGAAAAGCAATGACAGAGGTCAGAGCGGTTCTGCTGCATGTCCTATTACAGATCCTTCTGTCTCCAGACGAGCCCACGGACTACGCCAGATGTTCAAGCCTCACAAGGCCTTCTACCTCACTCTCCCCAGGGCCAGGCCGGATGGCAGTGAGATGCTATCGCTCCATCTTTCTTTCTCATTCACTTGTCAAGTGTAAGCGTTTTGCATGTTGGTCCCCAAGTAACTGAGAGCAGGAAGGTGGCCAGGTGTGGCCCATCCTCTATGGCTCCCTCCCAACTAAGAAATGAGACGCTCTGTAGGTGTCCACGGCAAACACCTGGCAGGGCACTGGGGGCTACAAGTTTGGCAGAGGGAGGAAACTGCTAAGAATACTCTGTCCCTCAAATCTCTTTGTGTTCTCCCTGGATGCCGGCCCACACCACCTCCTGAAAGCTCCCCAGAGAGGCCCTGTCACACGGGAAAGCTCCGCTAAGCCAGAGTACGTTTTTGGTACACCTGGAGTTGACAGGCCTCTCTGTCTGAAAGGCCAGCGGGAGGCTCTCTCCCTCTCGGCACCAGCTTCCTCATTTCGGACGCTGCAAAGGCATCTGAGAAAAAAGAGCACTCTCCCATGCCGGCCCATGTGTCTTCACTGCAGCTCTTTCTCCTACACACGTGCCTGGGGAGTGTGGGCTCTCAGTGCAGGTCACCCTGCTCCTCTGTCTCTCATTCTCATACCTAAAGGCATGCTAGAGAGATTATTTTTCAATTTTGTTTCGTATTTATTTATTTATTTTGGCTGAGCTGGGTCTTAGTTGCGGCACATGGGATCTTTCGTTGTGGCACGCGGGCTTCTTCAGTTGCGGCATGCGTACTCTTAGTTGCGGCATGCATGCGGGATCTAGTTCCCCAACCAGGGACGGAACCCGGGCCCCCTGCATTGGGAGTGCGGAGTCTTACCCACTGGGCCACCAGGGGAGTCCCTAGAGAGATGACTGTGAGTGCAGTGTCTGCCAATCTATTGTTCTAGTGACTGACAACAGAAATCTAATTGGAATCCAAATAAAACCTACTGGCGTTCTGCTCTCCCAACGTTTCATCATGGGAGTCGCTGCACACCCTGAATAATAACCCTCAGTGTATTTGCAATCCAAGAAATACTGCACTTGTCACAGTGCTCCATGACTTCTTTGTTAAAAGTGTAGCCATGGACGTTCTCAAGAGCGTACTTTGCGATTTGAGCAAACTGCCTTTACACAATCACACTGGGGTTTATTTGCGTGAACCCCTTTGCTCTCGGTGCCTCTCCCTACCCCGCAATGGTAGGTGGGTTTCACTGCCCTCCCTTTCTCACCAAGAACCGCCCGGCGGGCCCTATTCAGGGCTGCCCTGACCCACCGAGCCTTGCCTACCCTCCTCCTCTCACTCTCTCTGCCTGGCCTCTGGCACCAGCAGCCCCTCCTATGATCCCATTTCTCCACACCCTGCCCCCTCAGAGGTTACCTCGTGAATTCTAGGGCAAGAGGACCACACTAGCTCTCGGACACCCTTCCTGCCCCTGGCGCCAGTGTCCTGGGGAATAAGCTCTGTGGCCACGATGAAACTGAGGCAGAAAGGAGTTTGTCTTCACGCTCTCAGCCAACTTATGGAGGGCTTCCTGGTTCCGAGTGGTCAAAGGATCGCTGAGGGTTGATACGAAGGAAAGATGTTACGGAAGAAAGAAGTCCTGCTGGATCCTTTACGAGCGGACAAGGAACTTAGGAAATGTCACGAACTGATGTGCCCTATCCTCTGGTTTTGGTCTCTGTAAACGGGTAAAGTTGAAATAGTGAGATTTTCTTTTGAGTAACAACATTGTTCACCCCAACTTTCAAAATGTTTCCAGAAGAGCTAAGCCTTATAGGCACGTGGGTATGGGGCCAACCAGCCTCTCTTTCTACCACTAAACAACCAGCTATCACCAGATTCCATGGGGCCAGAGCAAATGTCTATGCTGGTGATACTGGGTGAGTGAAAAGGGGCAATCTCCATGCTGCCTTGTTCCTTGGTCAATGTGCAAAACATACACTTTTACTGCATATTATAAAAATATGCATAATTATAAATGGTAGTTTGACTTCCAAATACAGAATATTTAAATCAAACAAATGCAGTTGAATTATTTACTACTTCCATGTGTATTATGGTTTACATACATTTTTACAAACTGACCAGGAACACAACTTCTATTTATAATTTGCATCCAAAAGAACCACAAAATTACAAATTAATTTCTAAGTAGACTTAGAAATTAATTAATTAATACAGCTTCTTTGTAAGCTAGTTTTTATTAACTTTCTTTCATTTGCAGTATTTCTCCTATAAAGCAGGAGGAGAGGAGGGGAAGGGGGAGGGGAAGAAGAAAAGGAAGAAGAAAAAGCAGCAGCAGAATTCTTCCAGCATTGTGCTGAATGGCTTGAGGAGATATTCAGATAACCTGAGCTGTCTGTCTCCATAACAACACCAAGAACAGCATCCCAGTAATGATAACGATGACTGACTAACGTGCTAATGTGCATGCATACCAGTCTTCTGGGCAGAAAGGTATCCTTGTGAGGGCTGTTAAAGCACTTGAGTCTACACCCCTCTGAATGCCGACAAAACCAACACACCATGTTTAGAATAATGATGTTCAAAGGCCCTTTAAAGAGGAGGCGGATGAGAGGACTGAAATCTGACTGATCATCTGATTGATCTTATGGCACGCGTGGTCAGACCTAAAGTAAATCCACCCCCTGCTGGAATCCAACTGGATCAAGTTTCTGAAACTTCAAAGCTAAGGACGAAACCCTGGACTTCTAGGACTCACCGAAGTCAGTTGTACTCCATGAGGCCTTTGGGGACCAACCAGCTGGCCATCCCCAGCTGGCCATCCACCAGCTGGCCATCCCCCTAGTGACACCTGACATCCAAACATCATCCCCATGAGCCCAATTGAGCCCTGCTGTTCTGTGTGCTTGGACTGCTACGAGCTGTGTGCCTACCTTAATAAAGGGAGGTCAAGAACTAAAAGATACCCAGCAAGAGAAAGGATGCTGTAGTAACATCTAGGTTAATTATCCAAATCTCCTGGGATCTACAAATCCCAAAATGCTTCTGTATTAGTTTGCTGCCAAAACAAAGCACCACAGACTGGAGGGCTTAAACAACAGAAATGGATTTCACAGCTCTGGAGGCTGGAAGTCTTAGATCAAGGTCTCCGCAGGTTGGCTACTCCCAAGGCCTCTCTCCTTGGCGTGTAGATGGCCGTCTTCTCCCTGTGTCCTCACACGGTCGTCCCTCTGTGTGTGCCTGTATCCTAATCTCTTCTTATAAGGACTTGGGTCAGAATGAATTAGGGCCCAACTTAATGACCTCATTTTACCTTAATTACCTCCTTAAAGCCCTATCTCCAAATGCGGTCACATTCTGAGCTCCTAAGTGTTAGGACTTCAATATATGAATTTTGGGGGTGACACAATTCAGCCTAGAACAGCTTCCCAGAAAAATATCTATATTTCAAGAAACTATAATCATTATATGTGATGGTATGGTCACTTTATTTTTCATTTGACATAGTAAAAGAAATTAATAAAGCTAGCCTCCATATTATAATCAGAGTAGAGAATATTCCTAATGTACATTCACATACTTCACTGAATGGAATACTGAAATCCTTGTCAGATTTCCTCTTGTCCTTCAGTGCAATGCAGATTTGCATTGGGGTTTAAGAAAAATAATAAGTTTCCCTTACACATTCTCCAAACTGCCAAAACTTCAACAATATGAAATTCCAAATATCATGTTTTTGGACAAATTAAATTTAGGTAAGAACTACCTTTCAGGATATTTTACTATGAAAATTCCATAAAGCTCTTCCTACAAACACTGTTCTTGACAAACCAATTTACTGCCTATGTTTTAAGTGTCAGCTCATTTCAAGAAAGAGAGAGAGAGACAGTGAAGGAGAGAGAGAGACAGAGAGGGGGGAGAGAGAGGGAGAAAGGAGAAAGTGTCAGTTTATAAACAGTACATTGACAAAGAACACTAATATTTAAAGATTTAAGATTAAAGATTCTAGAAGTTAGAAAAAAGAGGAAGATAGGTATTAATTTTTCAAGCGTATAATAAATGCAAATTTTATCAGTATGTATTACCAAATATTCTTGCTAAAGAATGTATGAGCATTAATGACAAACGAAGATTAGACAAAAAGTCATAAAATCATTCCATAGTACAGGCTCAATGAAAAACATGTGAGTTTGGGTCTTTAGTTCCTTTATAATATACCTTAGGTGCCCATAATATACTGTAACATCTTAATTCAACAAAGAATCATCAAGCACCTGTTATTTCCAAAGCAGTGGGGCTGCTTTGATTTTGAGTGATATAGGGGGTTAAGGAATGGACTATATTCTCAAATAACTGCCAGTTGTGAAAGGAGATAAACAATGAATATCCATACTGAGGTAGCTGAGGAGAAAATGCATGAAATATGAAACTCCCGTTTCTTCTACAAGTCAGCTCCTACAAGGACTACTTTCTCTCCTTCTCTTCCTCCTGCCCCATATGTCACCTACTCTCCACCCCACTGCCTCGGCTGTGAGGTCACCTTGCCCCTTGCCACACACCACCATACTGAGTCACTTTCTGTGTCCCCCGTAGAGTCCCTAGGGCCACCTGGGTCCCCAGGTGGTCCCCTCCGTGCCAGTGCGGAGCAGAGGCAGGCTCCCCAGTGGGAAGGGCAACCCATCTCCTCACCAACAACGCCTGCCTTTCTACTCAGCCAAGCATCCCCTCCCCTCCTGTTCACATGGGGCGACCTCTAAAGCTGCTGTGCTGTGTTCCAGAACCTCCAGCTGGAAGCAGGGCAAACACCCCTGTGCCTTTGGCTTCCTTTCCTATCAACCTTTGTGCTGCCCTGTCCCACTGCGGGTAACTCCAAAGGAGGGTCAAGATGTACTACTGCACCATTCAAGCAGCTGTTTCCTTTCTTGCCTCCTACGCCTACCTAAAGTTTTTATGGGGAGACAACCTTCACTGAAGTCAGGGGTCTCCAAACTAGCCCAGGGAGGACCAAATCCAGGCCCGGCCCTGCTTTTTCATGGCCCAAGAGATAAAGAATTTTTTTTTAATCTTTTTTTTAATGGTTGAAGAAAATCAAAAGCAGATTTGGTGACACGCGAAAATTATTTAAATTCAAATTTCAGTCCTAAACAACGTTTCGCTGGCACACAGACACACTCAAGGGTTTATGCATTAGTCTGTGGAAGCTTTTGCGCCAGAATACAGAGCGGAGCGGTTGCAAAGCCCAAAATATCTACTATCTGACACATTACAGAAAAGGTCTGCTGATCCCTGCCTTAAGTCTGACTCTCTACTCTCCCTCGTCTAGGACTTAAGTAAGACTCGATGTGCGGGCCGCCCAGCCTCGCTTTTGATATGTAAAGCTGGCTATAAATCCCCCTTCTCCCCAGAAAGCCTGCCTTTCAAGATCGGCTGCTTCACCTCAGGTTCTCAAAAAAAAAAAAGAAAAGCGGGCTCTGGGAGTTGGGGGTGAACAATGACCTCATTATTTCTTCTTTCCACTCCTGCTTTAGAAGTCCTTATCGGCATTTTAGATAATGGATGATTCTGGTTCCTTGGAGGGGGGACGCTGTGCCCAAGGACAAGCAAGAGCACAAGACTATTTTTCAAAAACCATCGCCTTCGGTGCAAATACAAATTACACGAGGGAGGGTAGGCAGGGACAGGCACCATAAGGGAAGAAGGAGATGGGAATAACTGAGGGACTGAATGAGACCTTGAGGGCTGAGGAGGATGGTGGGGAGTGGAGACAGGAGGGAAGGGCACAGCCCGAGAAAACAATGCAAGCAAAAGCCTCAGAACCGGGGCGCTCGGGCCATTCCTCCAGGAGCCTGGCAGTATTTGCAGACAAGGAGATACTGGAAAGGAGGGAAACACAGTGACGTCCTAAAAGGCAAACGATTACAGTCGCTCGTGTTCTGAGGCAGATGAACCAATGTTGCAACGACTCCAGATACGTATGGTCAATGTGCGAAAGGGGACGCAATACACCTCGCAACCAAGATGCTCGGATTTAACTGCCTGCAGGCAGAACGTGGGAGAAACCAAGAGACCATATTCACATGAATTATACCCTATCTCGTGAACACAAAGGAGGACACAAATGAAAAGGACAATGAATACGCAGCTCAGGGAAAGGGGAATCCGAGCATTTTTACAGTCTCTTCCTGTCTCATTTTCCCCACATGCTTCACAGCCTGCTCCTTCCAAGTTAGATGCTCTGTGACTCGTGTCTATCAGCCTTGTTTACTTTGGCAGCCCCCTCTAATTCCTGCTTAGTAATATTAGGTATTCGATAAACATCACTGAAATGAACATTCCAAGATATGCAATTCCCAACAAGAAATCTCAAAGGAATGAAAAACGAGTCCATAAATGGTCATGACGGTCATGTGACCAAATAAAATAGGAAATCCTAGTGAGTCTAGTTTATCCTAATTTATAGAGCAGATGTGTTCCTGAGCTATTGAGTGAAAATAAGTTATATAATGCCTTCACAGAATTCCTTTATAGAACTACACGCATACTCTTGTAGAATACATCTGAGCACCATGACAGAAAGATGGGATTTAAGTTCAAGAAAATATCAGGTGTTTTTCTTATTAAATGATCAAATACAAGATGCTGACTTTTCTCATTGAACATGTTTCATAGCCAGGTCCAGTCGTACGGGGGAATGGCACAGCACAGACTCAAGGGCACTGGATCGAGAGTAAAAAATGGACTTAAATCACTTGATGTGTTTGGATTTCAGCTGATGGAGTTCAGGACACACTACTCCAAAATAGGGTACCTTGGTGTAGGGAGTATTTCCAGCTGAAGGAATCTGAGGAATGGCACTCGCAGAAAACCCTCACTGGACGGTCAGTTCCCTATGGCCAGAAGAAAGGAGCATCTTTACCTGGGACGACAAAGGCACACATAGAGGAATCCGCAGGCACAGGGTTTGCAAAGGTTCCCCCAGTTCACTACACTCAGCTCACCTCTCTTCTATCATCTCTTCCACCATTTTCCAGTCTTCATCAAACTTGGCATAAAAACACTCAGGTTTAACCGTTTCTTCGGGTCTTCATTTCCTTATGAAGGCTACCACGTCAGGGAAACCTTACACTAAATAAATGTGTATGCTTTTCTCTTGTTAGTCTGTCTCTTGTTACTTGGGTCCCAGTCGATAACTTAAAAGGAAAGAGGAAAACGATTAGTTTCCTCCCCTACATGGCACTTCATCTGCCGAATTTGAAGAGGATGTTTGAAGAGGATGACAGCTAAAATATCTTCTAGTTTTAGAGCCCATGAAATTATTCCATCGGATTCTTAAATATTTAACCCAATCTGTTGAGTGGCCATTACGCAAAACATCATGCCAAGCATGTGACTGGATGCAAGAAGAAATGGTGGAAAGAAATGAAGAGTGGTCCCGCCCAGCCTCAGGAAGCTTCCATGCTCTTCGCCCTTGGGCAACAATCCATGGGACGAGGAAGTGCTGTTCAGTTCTCTAAACAATGTCCCTAGATCTGGATTTAAGTGAATTATGCCTTTTAATTGCTTTCTTCAGCTTTTGCCTAGATGATTCCATCCTTTCTAGTTGTAACACCCCTAGTAATTTGTGTTTTAATGAAGAGAGTCACACAGAGCCATGAGATTTATTTGCAACGTTTTTTGTTTTTTTGTTTGTTTGTTTGTTTGTTTGGCTGCATTGGGTTTTCGTTGCTGCGTGCGGTATTTCTCTAGTTGTGGCGAGCAGGGGCTACTCTTTGTTGCGGTGTGCGGGCTTCTCATTGCGGTGGCTTCTCTTGTTGCGGAGCATGGGCTCTAGGCGCGCAGGCTTCAGTAGTTGTGGCTCGAGGGCTCTAGAGCGCAGGCTCAGTAGTTGTGGCGCACAGGCTTAGTTGCTCCACGGCATGTGGGATCTTCCCGGACCAGGGCTTGAACTCATGTCCCCTTCAGCAGCAGGCGGATTCTTAACCACTGTACCATCAGGGAAGTCCCCTGCAACATTTTTATTTCCATAAACGTTATGTTTCCACCATCACATGGCCTGCATTGGTACGGCTCTGTAGTCATCTCCATCAAAGCCACCTCTAGCAAGTGCAGTATCTGTCTCCCGACTGGCCTCCTTCACTTCACTTGGGTCACAAAGCTTCTAACTCAGATACTATGTGAAGCTACACAGTGCTATTCTAACTGGCCTTATTGATTTGCAGGCACTATAATTTCACTCTGTGGAACACGTGTCTTCTTGGATTGGCCATGGCCTCTTTCTTGCTTGTCACTGAGCAAAATCTCAAAGTCACATGTTCTTAAGAATAGCGTGGCAAGTAATTCCAGTCCCACCTTCCTCTGACTCTAACTTGTACAGGATTTAGCAATGTTCTCTAGCTGGCAGGTTAATTGATGATGGAGTTATTAAATTTATACTTTTAACCCCTCCAGGAAATTCATTACATCCCACTGAACTTTGCCTCTGCTCCTTTCAGCTTTTATGATGCACCCAGGAAAGACAGTTCTAATTTATTATGCATTGCAATATCAAAAAATTTTGGATCTAGAAATATAGTATACTGGAAGTACAAAATCCTCGTATCTTCTTAAAGACCTCCTTGTCTCATTTATCAAATTATCAATTGATAAAAGTTCAAGTGAATACAAGTGTGACTAAAATTACATAATGCATCACATAGGCACTCTCCTCACTATGCATTATGTCGTGCCTTGTATTCCGCTTATTTATCTATTTCTTCCTCAGTACTAACAGTAAGAGCCGTTTCTACACCCCAAATTGGATCTGGGAAAATCTCCAGCGGGAGGAGATGTAAAGCGCTGGTGGAGCTGGTAGAGCTGAATTCTGAAACGTACCCACTGGTGGCGGTGGAGTTGTGGAGATGTTCAGTGCATCTTCTTAGTTTCCATATTTGCTCCTCGTGCACTTGGATGCTCCTAAGATATTTCTTAAGTTATATTTGAAACAGAGGTTAGTTATCAGCTTTCAACGCAGCGTCAGTGTAAGCAGCAAGTAACACTACGATTAGCAGCGCGTATTATGTTCTGATCATCAGAATGTTCTCATTATTCTGCATGCCTTAACCCTGGCCACCAAGAGATGTACCATCAGACATTCTGATCTTACCCTCCATCTACCTCATCCACCTTCACATGCACATATGTGCACCATTTTGGATTGATAACCTTTTCAGAAGCTTGTATTAGTTAACCACCTCTCACAAGTTATTTATCCGCTTGCAAAGTAGAAGGAGAGAAGTACAAGAGGAAGGGAAAGGCTTGTATTCTGCGTGTCTACTTCCCACCTAACCTGTTAGGTATTTTACACACGTTTTCTGTCATTAGCTCACATTTATGGCTTAACATTCAAGAGTTATGAAAAATAAAACACATAAATTCTGCATAATTAAATGTGATTCCTGAGTGAAATATGCTTTATCTTCTGAAACTGGCAGCCCAGCTTTGTTCCAGGGATGCACTCCAGTTGTGATTTGCAGGATATATGCTTTCTGGCTGATCGACAAGCTTGGAGATCAGCCGGGCGGCAAATCTGAAAACAAACCAAGAGTGGGTATTTGCCAGTGACTTCTTGGAAGGCAGACATCACAGCCCTGAGGTTAATTCGGACACCACAGGCTTAAGTAAAAGTTCTGCCAAAACTAGAGTCAAGCAGAGAATCACAGCGTTGGAAGGAAAACCCAAAGGAATCATTTCCAGGAAGAACAAATTCTAAGGTGGTCCAGGATGCCTGGCAATGCTTTTTACTGTTTTTGAGACAACGTCTTTATTTTTAATCTGATGGGTGTAAACTCCTGGCCAGGAGAATCTGTGTGATGTTAGAGCAATCCAGCCCTCTCACAGGATTTCTAATTCTCCCACCATGTCTCTGAGCACGTACCAGCAATACGACATGCTTTTCTTTCTCCCTCCCTTCCTTCCTTTCCTTTCCTTTCTTCCTTCCTTCCTTCCTCCCTCCCTCCCTCCTTCTCTCCCTCCCTCCCTCCCTCCCTCCCTTCCTTCCTCCCTCCCTCCCTCCTTCCCTTCCTTCCTTCCTTCTTCTTCTTTTTTGGCCACATGGCAGCATGCGGGACTTCCCCGACCAGGGATCGAACCCGCACCCCCTGCAGTGGAAGCATGGAGTCTTAACCACTGGACCGCCAGGGAAGTCCCACAACATGCTTTTCTTTTCCATCCTTTTTGAGAAGCCATTGAGAATACTGAATGGTTTAGGAGGAACATTCTCATCCAGATGATATTTCTACTTTATTTTCCCTTTAAGCTTTGTGGTTGAAGACACCAGGTCTACTTATTGGCTTATGGTTGGTTCCCCAGTAACCTACAGTGTTACTAGCATGGAGTGGAGTCTCTCTGCATGTGCATCATTAATTAACCAAGGTTTGTGTTAGGACAAGCTATCATCAAGGAATCAAGACTGCATCTAGAAATGGGGATCCGATACAGAATGAAGGCACAGAGGCCGACCAGAGAGGAGAAGGAAGCAGCGATGCCATCATTCCTCTCTCCCCCTCACCTCAGTCCCTCGTAAGATACAGGCAGCGGTGGAGAGAATACAGGCCAGGTATGTGCAGATTATCCCTGTCATTTCTCCCTGGGTCTTCTAATAACCCACATTTTATCCAGGAAAAAAAAGACATATCATGTGGGATGATTTCAGCTCTAAGTCAGGAAGTCTTAACTCCAAAGTGCTTTTATAATGAGGGAAATTATTATTTCATATAACAGGAAATGGAACTGTGGCAGTTCCAAGACTCCCTTCGCCCTTCGGGGCACAGGAGAAGCTACTGCAGCTCTCCAGGCCTCACGAGGACTGGCTTACATCCAGGAGAAGACGGTGTACTGCTTTCTAGTAGTCTTCTGCTTTCCCAGAAGTAGCTCTTTGATCTCTTACTGAGTTCTGCTTCCAAGCACCCTCACATGTCATCGGGACGGTGGATGAACCTGGAACATGCCTGCCCTGGCAACATTCTCACCGGGGCGCTGAAGGCTTCCTCCCTTTATTACGACCGAGCGTGACCTCAGTGGCCACGCCAGCCACTTTTGGGATCTGGCTCGTAAAGCTGTCTCAGTCCCTCCCTCCCCATCCTATCCCAACCCCACCCCTGCCTACAGTCCACCAGACAGTTATCTGTGTGTAGCAAATGTTGGCCCTGTTTTGAGGTTCCTGTCCTGTCTCTGGTGTTCCTACCGCCCCAAATAAATCAGCTCATTCAAGTGAAATCGCGGTGTGTAGAGAGGGCAGAGCTTTTACCAAGCTTCACCAGAAAGTTCCATTGTATTCTCATTTTGAGCCCCATCAAAACTCCAGTTCTATAATACTTTCTAGATATTCTGCACACTACAGACACTCATTCAGTGTTGCTTACCTTGTGTCTTTCTAAAACAGAATCCTTCCCTAAATATCATTCTGTGAGTTGCAAAAGAGCTATTCAATGATTTTTTTAGGAAATAGCTCAGAAAGTTGGGATAAGAAAAGCCAACTGAATGCTACACTGACTGCAATATCTTTTTATTATTCAAGGACAAATTTAATCATTTTTTAAAAGAGTTCTAATCTTCATTATCTATTAAACCTATGAAAGCCTTAAACACTATTGTCTTGCTATCAAATGGCATATACAGGAAGAGAAATTACACTTAGTTTTACTACTCAAGGAATTAGAATTACTATTCAAGTAATAGAATTGCTATTACTATTCATATTAATTTCTTATGAATAAAGTTCTAAAAGAAAAATGTATATATATATATTGCTATTTAAAGCAAGGACCATATACTTTTATGACATCTCTAAATTCACACTGAACTCTGCAGCTGGCTACATTCTTTTACACACACTAGCTCTCTGTGAGGCTCTTGCAGTAACACAATGGAAGCATTGCTATTAGCGGTACCTCTTTATGGATGATTTAGCTGAAAGTCCTGTGTGACAATGAACTGACTGAGGATGAAGAGTCTGAAGTTCAACCCAAAACCCAAGACTTCTAATTCAAAATCTCATGCCCTTTCACATAGTATTTTTAAATTAATTTTTAAAGAATTTCTCTTGTGCAAAATATGTGAAAGCAAATTATCTCTGTCATTGGAAATACTGTTTTGTAACTTTCAGGCTCATAAAAAGCCTATTTGGACGAACGATAAAGCATGATGGCTAGTTCACTTACATTCTAACGTTCAAAGTACAATGATGTAGCGTAATCATTTTGCATTTGATTTTATTTCCAATCTACTTTACAACCAGTTACCAGTTTTTCCATCCTTGCTATCTGGGTCTTTAAAATCTAGGCTGATATCACCATGCTTGTGTAACTGAAGATACACACGAGGCAAGAGAGAGGAAGGTGAGATAGGGAGGTTGTCAGGATAGTATTGTGTGTCCCCTGAGGATAAAACATCCAGCTGACAGAGACCGGCTATTCTGCTATTTCAGGATCCACCACGTTTTCTGTGTTGCCCCAGTGGGACCGGTGGACATAGCATGTTCTCGCATGACCCACGTGAGAAAGCAGCTTGCAGATCCTATTTTGAAGTTCTGTCTCAATAGAATGGCCAGGGCCTAAAGGCAAAGGAATGAAACGAAGGAGCTTGTTTTAAATTCCATTCTAGCATCATGCTTGAGGATCTGTCATAATGTCATGGAATCCATAACCAGAGACTTGAAAGTCCCTGCGCACCAACGCTGGAAATGACTGCGGCCCTTCCCCTGCAGCGTGCCCTCACTCACGCCATCTGTTACTCCTGAGTGCTGCTTCTAAAGCATCACGCACAGGGGATCTTCATGTTGCATTTAGGCACACTGATCTGTTCCTCTTGACGTTTCCTGGCTGGCTCTTATAGTAGCTTTCAACCAGCCCATCTTTCTTGGACTGGAGTGTATTTGCAATGCCAAGTTCCATTGGAGAGCTGGAATACCCAGTTCGGACTTTTGGACACTGCATTAAGAATTCTGACCCCAAGAAAGATGGCAAAGAATCCACAAAAAGTCATGAAAATACAGACTTTGTTCATTTATCAGAGCATTATTCTGACACGTGCCCTGATCTTCTTTGGTCATAAAAATTATGAAGAAATGAAGCAGTGGTACCTGCATGGACAGTAGGAATTCAGGCTCCAGGTTACCCTCCGTGAGGCCATTTCCAAAATGAAGCTAGCTCCTCAGCCTGGCCCAGTTTGTTCCCATCTCTCCGCCTTTGCCCTGAATGCCAGACACTAAGATCCACGACTGCCTCGCAGCTAAACCCATGAATAGTGTCACTGAAAGGGACACGGAACCTCACTTCTCTCAATGTCTGTCCTTCGTCGGCCATCAAATGCCACCTTATGTGCATTCCACATCCTGAGAGCACGCCAATCTTTCTTTTCTTTTCATTTCCACCCAGATCATCCCAGGAGCATTTTGAAAAGTGTTTTTCTCAGTGAATACAAATTTTTCTTTCTGTTTTTTTTTTTTTTGGATAACAAGAAAGTTTAGAAACTGCTGAGCCACAGAAGGCTTATAGCTAAGCCTTCCTGTTGACCTGTGCTTTAATTTCTGCTTTCCAACTCAGTCCCCTATTGGTAATAGGCTGTACACCCAAATTCCAAGCTGGATGGTTTGGACAATGACCCGCAGGGACTGTTCCTGCTAAGCATTTCCCTCCGTCTCACAGATGGACTCAGTTTCTGCTTTCTCTTGCCTGAATCTTTATGGATTCCCCTAACCTTCAATGGCAACTACTGAAGCTATCAAAAAGCCCTTGTTCCCCATGGCCCTATATCCTAGGTTTATACTCTGTCCTGTCCTAGAATCAGCTGGAAATGGGTGTGATGATGGGGACTCCTCTGGCCTTCTGCCCTTCAGCTCTTCCTCACCTCTACACAGATCCCACTGCCAGCTATATTAGTTATGTGGCAGCCTAACTATGCATTTCTATTACTCATGTATGTACGTATACACACACGTAGGTATGATGGATATGTATGTATGTGGGTGTGTACACGTGCAGACATATATAGCTATGTATATATTTGTGTATGTGTGTATGTATGTATATTTCCCACCTCCTTGCTAGGGAGCAAATAAATTTTTAAAGTTGTCTACTTTATTAAGTGCCCTTAGAGAAGGATTAGATAAGCAGATATGGTTTGAAATGAGAGAAAAAAATGTCATCAGTGAACTGGTAAACTCTAGAACCACTGCTCTTTCCAGTCAGCTATCAATATTTCAAATGCCCCTATTTTTGCAATATCACTTTATTTTCCAAACAAACATCTACAAAGATCTGTTGATTTTATTTTCAAAACAAATGTTATGAAAGACCTAAACACCAGAAACTGACTCACAAGGACACGTGTCCTATCAAATAGACACGAAAACCTTTTTAAGGAGAAAAATACAAATAGATGATGCTATACATGATTGTTTTTTATGAGTTTTCAGAAACACTTAGGAAAAAAGTGGGAACCAATGTTGAGTTGTCAACCAACGTCACCAGTGTCAGACATTCCACAGAATTCCCATGTGGCTGTGCATGCGTGACGCAAGGAGCAGATTTGGAATCAAATAACCATGAGACGCATGTGAAAATGTATTAGAGCACACTTGTTGCAGAGAAATTAAACAAAGGGGGGGAAAGCCATTTGCAGGAAAAACAAAGGTGGAAACATAGGGCAAAGCAGTGTTCTCATCAAAGAAGAGAACAGTAAATAAATTACAAAGCAGTGGCAAGGTGGAGGAACAGAAAAAAGGCCCCACAGAAAACAGCATTTCCTTGGAAAGAATTCATTATCTTGAAGGAAATTAAATAGAGGTCTTTTACTTTTAGACCGAAGAATATTTCATATGGAAATGTCAGTTGCAACACAGATAGGAAAAAGGAAAGAAGGTGAATTAGTGTGCCTGCTGTCAGCAACACTTTTCCCTCTGCAGAATTTTTTATTTATATTAAGTACTAAGCTTGTCAACAGTAACAAGATAAGGAGCCAGAATAAATTACTTGGACCCAACAGTTCAGAACAGAGCCGAGGGCGCAGCTAGGTCATGTGTTGGTATGAATCCCACATAAAGATTTGGGGAAGACGTCCACCCATGAAGACTGAGTTTGATTTTTATTTTTTCCACCAGGGCCCCCACACTACTCTCCAAATGCTGCTAAATGGTGAAATGTATCATAGGCATGCGTTAAATTCTCCTGCACAGGCTTTGGGTAGCACGCTGGCTATGTTCCTCCCTGCAAAAGGAAGCCAGCTCTGTCCACCTGAAGGGCTGAGAGGACCACGTGAAGCACTGAGCAGAAAGCAGCAGGAACACTTTCTGAGATGGGGAGGTGGCCCGTAAATGTGAGCTGCCTTCCCTTTTATCTTTCAGCTTTCTTCTGTAAAGGAAAATGTATTTGACTAAAATTCCTAAAGTCCCCTGTTGTAGGGAGCATCTTGGTGAACTACAGAGCAAAAACCTCAGGTCCAGGTGAGCACAGGTCACAAGACATCACCTGGGAAAGACAAGCAGGAGGAGGAAGAGGAGGAGGAGGAGAAGCGGGGGAGGAGACGGAAAGACGAAGTAGAAGAGAAAGAAGAAATAAGAATATAATAATAATAATAATAAGCAGCTGAAGTATATATATTGGAAAATGCAATGAAGTTTGGAGTAACTAGATATTATTAAACCCTTATGTTTTTATACCACTTCATGTTTATAAATCATCTTGTAAAATTATGAGATGAGATCAAAAATTATGATATATTTTACAAATGAGGGAACTGTACCTCGGAGGGACACGCCCAGGTCGTACACCAGATGGAAGGCAAAACTGAGATGTCCACTGCAGTCTCAGGAAAGCTAACCTAGTGTTTCCACAAAGTCATGTCCCTCAGGAATTGGTGAAAGCAGACCTCTCCACAGCCCTCTAAAATACCCGCTTTTTTAAGGAGCTATATAACCCCATTCTAATGAAACTCTACCAACACATACCTAAAGAAAATTACCAGCTCCCTCATTATGGTTTGGGTGAAAGTCACTAATTCATTGACACATAAAAATGGGAAGGTTTTCCTAAAAATAAGTAATTCAATTCTTGAGGCAAAAATTATTGATGTTGATGTTTGTACTTATTGTTCATGAAAGAAGGTCACTTCTTTTCCATCACAAGGTAGCCCAAGGCTGGATAAGTACTCAGGTCTTTAAAGTGTATCGACAGTTGGAAGGACCTTTCAGTAACTGCTTCCTGGCCAGGACGGGCTAGGCAGCTCGCATGGTATTTGGACACAAAGAGGAACAAGATACAATCCAAACTCAGTTTGTAAATAAACAGTGATATACATAAATACGGTTATGTAAATGAGCAGTGATGAGCCAGAGGGTAAATGTAATAATAGTGGATCAAGAAACCAGGAAGGAGGGAGCATCTCTGTCTGCCTCGACCAGGAAGGACACAATTTGAGATGCCAGCCCAAAGGAAGGGACTCTTAGCTGGTCCAAAGAACCGGTGGGGAGATTCCAAACAATCAAGACAGAGGAGGGAGGACCTGCTCAGTGAAGTCAACAGTTTGCGCAAAGGCAGAAGCACGACAGAACTCACGATCCTTGAAAACTGAGCACGTAAGCTGATTAGGCACTTGACACATGGGTGGCTGCCAGTGAAGAAAGACGGTGATGCAGAATCATGGAAGGGGGCAAAAAGAGGGACCCTTCTTATACGTGCCCACCAATGGCTATCCTTGTATTACCGGTAGGTATTATTTACTACTACCTTTTAATTATTTTTATTTAAATTAAAATTTTTATTTATTTTTACATTTCTATTTCTAATCTGTAATTTGAAGATCAGAGATCAACACTTAAAAAGAGGAAGGAAGAAGGAGGGATGGAAAGAGGGGGGGGAGAGATAGAGAGAGAGAGAGAATGAGAATAACGGATCTTCTATTAACTCCAGATGCTGAATACACAGTTACTGGAGCTTATCGATGGACTAACAAGAGGCATATCACCATCACTGAAAAAAAGCTATACCAAGGGGCAAAAGACAGGTGTTTCAAGGTTCTCAAGGTTCTTCTATCTTGCTGGGAATACAGGAGACCACACACAATAAGGTCTCATGGCCAAGCCAGTAAAATCATGCCACAGGGTAAAAGCATCACCAAGAAGCATTCCCAAGAACGCACAGGGCAAAGACAGGTGCCAAGGTAGACACCGATGGAAAAGTAGGACACATGGAATTTGATGAAGGGTGAGGTCGGAGGCAAGGGTCTGTACACAAGGAAGATCGTATCAACAAAAGCTTTGAAGGCAAGTCGCCTATAAGATGTGCACCATCCATACCAGAAGTGATGAGATGCTGAGTTGATCACTTTTAAGACAGTGGAGAAGATGCAGTAGAGGGACACTCTTAGATGCCATGACATTGTGATGATGTGACATTAAGAACTAGCGTCAACCAGGGCTGGGGGAGCAAAGTGGCAGGAAATGTTCACATGGAGAACTTGAGCAAGTATTTATTATACCAGTAAGTACCAAGGTCTCAGCACTGGGAGTGGTCTTGGAGATACACAGATGAAGGAAACGTGATCTGGTCTATAAGGAACTCAGAGTGTCACAGAGCCACACCAGAAAGAAACCACAACTCGACGCATGAAGCCACAGAAGAGAGCTCAGAGCGATGAAGCTAGCTTAGCAGGTGACGGCAGAGGAAGCGTTACGTGTGATGGGTGAGGTTTGTAGCAGGCGCCTAGGGTGAAGAGGGACCAAAACAGGCAGAGGAGGGGGAAGCAGGCGGTACAACCGAGGGAACCACGTGTGCGAATAAGGCCTGAACGGGAGAACACGGATGGTGGAACAGGAGCAAACAGCTCTGAAACTGAGCGCACACACACAGAAGCACGGGATGCTGCTGCAAACAGGGCCGGGGTCTGAGATGGCTTAGACCCCACTAGACCTGGCAGAAAGCCAGTGACGGAAGCAAAGTGCTCAGGTCAGAGGCATCGTGGTGACTAAAAGTGCGGGCTTTGGGATCATACAGCTCTTTGGTTCAGGCTGGTCCAATTCTCAGCCGTATAACCTTGGGAAAGTCACTGAACGCTGGTGAACTTTAGGTTCCTGATCTCAAAAGGGATACAATACCTGCCCACCTCTCGCCCAGGTTGTCGGGCAGAACACATGACACGGTGATGTCTAGTGTTGAGTGGAATATCTAGCTCGTAGTGGGTAGTTAGTAAACTGTTTCTAAAATTATTAAAACGCCACGCATTTGCACAGAAAGATGGAAATATGGGTTCTTGTGGATTCTGGAGTAGAAATTCATGTTGAGGTGCCTGGCAGGGTGTAGCATCCAGGGAGAACCCGTGCCAGGACACAGAAAGGCACGGACTCAGACGGTTTCAAAGCAACCCCAGGGAAAGGCAAGGCAGGCATGCAGCTTGGAAGGTACAGGCAGGAAGCATGTTTCTGGATCTAGGACACACAGGTAGATTCATAAAATAACCCAAACACGGGCCTAGAGCCAGAATGTCTGCAAAGAAACTATGCAGTAAACCAAGAGAGAGAACACAGGGTATTTTTAATTTTACAAGAACCAGAGGATTAAACTGCATTTAAAGATAATCGATTAAGGCTCCAACCTCTTAAAATCATCCGACATTCTACACCAAATTGTGATTACTCTACTAGTTTTGTTTTTGTTTTTGTTGACTATTTTTTTGAGAGCAGTTTTAGGTTCACAGTAAACCTGAGAGGAAGATACAGAGATTTCATATGTACATTTGGGCCCTGCAGATGTATAGTCTCCTCCATTATCAACCAGAGAGGTGACTGATTTCAATCGATGAACCTACACTGACATGGCATTATCACCCAAATCCATAGTACCTTAGGGTTCACTGTTGGTGTTGTATATTCTGTGGGTTTGGACAAGTATTCATCATTATAGTATCATTAAGAGTATTTTCACTGCCCTAAATATCCTCTGTGCTCTGTTTATTCATCTCTCCCGCTTCACCTCTCCAGCCCCAACCCTTGGCAACCAGTGATCTTTTTACTGTAGCCACCGTTTTTCCTTTTCCAGAATGTCCTCTAGGTGGAATCATACAGCATGTAGCCTTTTCAGGTGGGCTTCTTTCACTTAGTGACATGCATTTAAGGTTCTTCCATGTTTCTTCATAGTTTGATAGCTCATCTCTTTTTGGCACTGAATAACATTCCACTGCCTGGATACACCACAGTCTATGTATCCTTTCACCTACTGAAGGACATCTTGGTTGCATCCGAGTTTTGGCAATTATGAGTACAGCTGCTACAAAGACCTATGTGCAGGTTTTTGTGTGGATGTCTACCTTGGGATAGACACAAGGAGCACACTTGCTGGACTGTATGAGAGTATGTTGTTGTGTAAGAAACCACCAAACTGTCTTCTGAACTGGCTGCACCATTTTGCATTCCCACCAGCAATGGAGGAGAGTTCCTGTTGCTCCACTTCCTCATCGACATTTGGTGCTGTCAGTGTTTTGGATTCCCACCATGTTAACGTTGGGTAGTGCTATCTCATTACTGTTTGAATTTGCATTTCCCTGATGACATATGCTTGTCTGCCATCTGTACTCTACGAGTTTCAACTGACAGAGATTCCTTGAAGTGTAACAGAAATACCTGGATAGATATGAAAGAGAAGCTGTGTGTACAGTCACAACATTTTGCTCTCCTTATGACTTTTGAGTTTAACGGGATTTGAAAGCAGGTGGACCTTCTGCCCAGAGAAGGACAGCAATAAACTCAGACACCAGGCTCAGAGAGGGGCTGCAACACCTGCACGGAGTGTGGGCAGCACCCTGATTTGAAGAGGCTATGACTGCTTCTTGACAGTTTGGACAAGGACAAACCAATAGCCCTAGTGAGTCACCAAATACTGCAACAACTTTTATTCGGCTCTATCTGAAATCTTGAACTTCGCAGAACACACAGGTCTATGAAACACAAATGAATGTTCACTATTATTGTGAGGAACAAGTTGCCTAGAAATAGTAAGCCACATCTCTACTAGAATCTTATTAAAAGGCCAAAGAAACAAATTCTTGGGTCTTGCAGTCACTGTAGACTCCCTATCAAGCCACTTAAAACATGGATTCTAATGAGTTCTCCACTGTAGAAAGGTATGTGCTTTTACTATCGCCAGAGCAGCAGGCAGCTCTAAAAGTAACGCATCTTGAAATTAATTTAGTATACTTATTTCCTCATTATTTTGAAATCTGAAATTGATATCAGGGATATGAGAGTGTAAATTTTATTGAAAAAAAGTTTTATTCCTGGGAAGTGTAACGCCATTGTTTGTGCAAAAGCCAAAATGTGACTTTTTAGAAAAATCATCTCATCTCAGAAATGTCTATTTGGAAAATTAGAACTGGATGTCAGAGCCACCTACTCCTAAAATACATCTTTTTTTTTAGATTAAAAAATATGAAGAACCACCAAAATATAAAAATAATGGAACCAACAATATTCAGATGAAATGTATTAGACAATTAAATATTCTTTCACTGCAGCTTATGCATAACATATTCTTTTTTTAATATTTATTTCATTTATTATTATTATTATTATTTGGGCTGCATCGGGTCTCAGCTGCGGCACGCAGGATCTTCGCTGAGGCATGCAGGATCTTTCATGGTGGCGCCCGGGCTCTTCGTTGTGGCGCGCAGGCTTCTCTCTAGTTGTGGCGTGCAGGTTTTCCCTCTCTAGTTGTGGCGCGCAGACTCCACAGCGTGTGGGCTCAGTAGTTGTGATACGTGGGCTTAGCTGCCCTGCGGCATGCGGGATCTTAATTCCCTGGCCAGGGATCGAACCCATGTCCCCTGCACTGGAAGGCGGATTCTTTACCACTGGACCACCAGGGAAGTCCCACGCATAACATATTCTTGTTAAAAAATCACACTGCTTGTCCAAGGTTATCATATTTTAAAGTCTCTCCTGTTTTTCGAAAAACAGAAATATATAATCACCATTATGAAAGTCATATTAAAAATTCACTACTCGTGGTAAATTGTGAAGTGGGTTACTTGAAAGATTTCCTTTCAAGGAGACAGTGGAGGACAGTAGATAATCAAGCCCCGCCCCTTCAAGCAGAAAGGCAGAGAAAAGACCTCTGAAGAAAGGCTAGGTGCGGTGGTCAACCCTGCCACCAAGCCCAAGGCTAACTTCAGGGAAATTTTCCGCTACCATCTGGTTTTGTGACAGCAACATAGTTCCAAATCCCTATTAGTTTTCTTAAAATGTTGATGGCTTGGATGTCAGAGAGCTAGCTGTGTGTGGGGTGCCCAGGAGTCGGAAGTTGCCAGTTGGTTCTTACATCATATGCCGGTTTGAGATCCAAAGGAAGAGCTTCATTAATCTTGTAAACAGGTAGAAGCACAGAGCAAAATACCTCAGTGATGTATAGATGATAACAAGACTAAAGGCACTGATTTATCCTTGGAGAAAAATAACCAAAGTGGTCTGTAAACACTATGAATTGTAAAGGTGTAGAACCTGGCATGGTTATAAAACTTCCCTAGTCCCACGATAACTGCATAACTTTATCAACCTGTGCATTAACCTGGTACATCGACAACATTGCTTTTGATTAGTAAGCAAAGCTGGTGTCTTGGGGCCATCTGATGCCTGATGGATAGGCACAACTCAACTCAGCCAGGTGGTTTATGCTCCCCTGAATGCACACAGGAACATCAGTAGCTGCTTGGTATTATAAAAAGCACCTCTCTGTTCAGGAGTCCAACTCCATATACAGCTTTTTTTTTTTTTTTTTTTTGCCACGTAGGTGATGCAATGCTCAGAAATCGATACCTTTAGGTAAGAAAAACACATTGAAAGCCTAACGGACTCAGGAAGGCTCAGAGTTCTCTCATTTTGGGGGTGACAACTGAGCTGTCGCAGATGCACATTCTAAGCAGGTGACAAGGGACTTAGCAATTAACGTTCATTGTTATGTGTGCAGTGATTTTCACCCAGGTAATGAGCCAGAATTTTCTAGGACTTCTTAAAATCGTTTCATCAGGTCATCCTTGGTTGGTCCCATAATCCCACTATTCCAGAAAGTGTATCATGAAGCTCTGGACATTTCCGTGTTGTAAGACATCCCGAACTGATCGGATTAACTCAGAATGGACCCTGATGAGCACGACTGCTTCAACATCTGTAGCAGAGAGGCGTCAAAACATACTGATTAACTTGAGCAAAACCAGATTGTGATAAGCTCTCCCTACCTCCCTCGTTCTTCCAAGCAGGTAGAGTAGGGAGTCGATTCTCTCCAAATACTGAATGAGTTCAAGCTCCTTATTCAGAGGAAATGTCTGGTTTCCATGAGGTTTCATTCTGTATTTTCATTTCAGCATGAATATCGCAGCTTATTATGTGTCCTCTCCAAGTGAAACGGAGCAGGACCCTATGGTCCCTTCCCCACCATGTCCTCAGCCTGCCTTTTGTCTGTGGAAACACTTTAGCCAAAGAATAAGTTTAATCAGAGAAGTAAGAAAATGCAGAAGCAAAGGAAAACAGTCAAAGGAGACCAAATAATAATAATTTAGTCATTAAGCAAAGTCAAGGACCTTTTAGTTCCTCCTCAAGGGCTACAGATCATATTCTGAGCCACATCCTGTGAGCTGTCTTATAGATACTGAAACCCCCGCCAGGTAGAAGAAGTTAAGTCCATGATGACCAGACTGTAGCCATGACATATAAGCTGCCACAATTCTGAGAACTGGCCTCAAAGAAATGGAAACAAACCGACCCTGGAACTGGAGATTAACTGTACTTAAAACAGTCAAGAGGACGCTGGTCAGACCACCGATGACCAATTTCAAGATGACGGTCAGAGCTGCCCGTGCTGTTTCTACGTGCAGTCCCCTCCCTCTGCCTATAAAAGCTCTTGCCCCCTGATTGTCGGGGGCGGGGGAGGGGGGAGGGGCGGAGTCAGCTTTTGGACAGAAGTCCACCCTCCTCCCCAGTTGCCAGCATCCAAAATAAAGCAAACTTTCCTTTCCATCAACCTTGCCTCTTTATTGGCTTCTGAGTGGCAAGCAGCCGGACCCCACTTTCGGTTACACAAGGACACAATTCTTGATTGATACTCAAGCTCCTTTTCGTTCTGCAGTTATTAATTCACTCCAGGTTCTCTGTATGTCCAATATGTGTTCATTTCTTTGCTAAGTGCTGGCGATGCAAAGACAAGCAAGCCATGGTTTCTGCTCTCCAGTCTAGCACGAGAGAAAGACTTGCAAACAAGTAATTCCAGTACAATGTGCTATGAATCATGATAAAGGAATGTATGTGGTGCACACACATAAGAATACAGAGTAGGGACAGCCAGCATGTCTTGGGAGAATCTGGAAAGAGAACTGGAAGGCACTAAATGTCTCTTTTAATTGATCCCCTTCCTCAGACAATGTCTGGGGAAATTTGCTAACCTTTCTTTTTCAGACTAGGTAATAATAACAGTATGAACTTCTTGGACTCTAAATCCTAACAACAGGAGTTATACTTTTCTTTTTTGAGTAACAGGGCCCACTGTTTGCCAAGGAGCCATTTGCGACAGCCAAACACATTTCCAACATCAGGAGTGAGACCACTGCAATTTTGAAATCACGGAAAGTGTCAGTATATTTTGCAAAGAGTTTTTCTGAGACTTGTAAATGAAGGAATCTCTAATACATCAAAATCAGTCTCTGACTTTCACCAACAATATGCGACAAACAAAACTGAATACTCCAGTCTCCTGGACAACGCATTGGATCTTCAGGGTACCGTACAATCCCTGGATTCCTCAAGGAGGTAAAGCCATCAATGCTGGGTAATAGGAACATCTACCATCCTTGGTTTCACTCTGATGGATGTCAATGGAAACATTCCACTTTCCTAGAACTGCACTTCTGATTGAGTCATCCCAGAACAATAACTCCAATGATGAGGAGACGTGCTTACTATTATCACAGAAACATGCCCACATCCATGGATTCATATGTGTACTGAACACAGACTACCAGCAAAGCCAGACTACTGGCTGAGAAGTACCTTAGTTATTCTGGGGCATGTATATCCTAGGTTATGTGGACTTTAATGCCAAAATCAGATTTGACATTGGCTGAGAAAGTCTCAACCAAGAAGACAGCACCAAGGCCTGTCAGAGCAACTACAGGTCAGATCTCTTGGTCAATGTCAAATTTCCTTTTGGACAGAGGTCTCATAAATGTCGTCATCAGGCATGTCATATCCAGCAGGGTCCACGTTGCCCTGCATGGTGTTAAGAGAACTAGTACTGAGACAGCTGATAAAGCTGTTGATCTGTTTTATTTTTTTATAAATTTATTTATTTATTTATTTTTTAATTTTTGGCTGTGTTGGGTCTTCATTGCTGCGCGTGGGCTTTCTCTAGTTGCGGCGAGCAGGGACTACTCTTCATTGCGGTGCACAGGTTTCTCATTGCGGTGGCTTCTCTTGTTGCAGAGCACGGGCTCTAGGTGCGCGGGCTTCAGTAGTTGTGGTGTGTGGGCTCAGTAGTTGTGGCTCGCGGGCTCTAGAGCACAGGCTCAGTAGTTGTGGCACACGGGCTTAGTTGCTCCACAGCACGTGGGATCTTCCCAGACCAGGACTCAAACCCGTGTCCCCTGCATTGGCAGGCGGATTCTTAACCACTGCACCACCAGGGAAGTCTCTCTGTTTTCTAAATTTAATTTCCTAAGTAACAATTGCTAGCATTCACGAGAAGGTGCTTTCAGGAACCGAAACCGTGATGACATGTTCCCTGCATAAATGAATCAGATGAGATGATGAAACCTCAGTATTGCAAAACTTAGGTGGGTCACGTGGAAACACAGCATAGTTCTATTTTAAAGAGTTCTTATTATCATAGCAAAACTAAGAAATTCTCTCAGCTTAAGAATGTCAAGAAGCATCCTGCTTACTTACATGGTGTCCAACACGACTCCAAAGCAACCCCTGAAAGCCCAAGGTGGGCACTATACTCAATTCCTTTTAGAAGGAAAACAGCCTCCCAAAGCCTCAGTTCCTTATCAGCAGGAGATGGTATAATTTATCGTCCAAACCAGGACACATGAGAGGGAAAGGGGGTGGGCTTATCAGCTGAGTCAATGGGCAACAGGTGTCAGCTGCAACTGTCCTGGGTAAACAAAAAGCTACCCCAGTTGTCAGAAACAAGCTTGTTGGTTCCGTTCAGTCATTTTTGCCCCTGACTACACATTAGAATCATCTTCGGAGAAAACATACATACACAAGCATACACCTATGCCTACATATGCATACACCTATACCTACATATGCATACACATGTTTACATGCACAAATACATATGCATATACATATATTGAGATGTCTAAGCCCTACTCCAGACCAATTAAACAAGATTTCTAAAAATGGAGTGAATCTTGGGCATCGACAATTTTTAAAAGTTCCCCCAAGTGATACAAATAAGCAACTGGGCTGAGAACCACTGAACTGGACACTCTCCAAAGCTTTTCCAGATCTCAAATTCTGGGAGTATAATTCCTGAGAATGAAGTTCCCACCCTTGCTATGGTCAAGCTTTTAGTCTCCTTTCTAGAACACAGAATATTTCATACCAGTACGATAATAACCAACACGTATTTATGAAGAGTTCATACTTTACAAACCACTTTCTCAACATCTTTTTTTTTTCCCTCACATTAACTCCATGAGAAAGTCAGGTTGGTTATTATTATTATCGACTTTCTACAGGTGAGGAAATTGAGGTTTCAAAGATCAAATACACAGGTACCAGGCATCTTATACAAGAAGCATAGGGAATAATCATGCCCACATCTTGATTAGAAACAGTAGCAGACAGGAGCAGGTTCCTGGGATTCCTGCCACACGGGTCTGAACTCCACTTCTATCATTTATTAGCTTGATAAGCTGGGGCAAGGTATTTAACCTCTGCAAATATCATCTCTAAAATTAAAATAACACCAGTACTCTTGCTCCGTTGCGCTGTGGTAAGTACTGCATAAGATTTTACATGGCAGACCTTAGCCCCATGTGGAAGAAACAGTAACAACTGTATCACTGTTGTTGTTCTTGTTACTGTTACTCCTCTTCCTCTTCACCCTCCTTTTACTGCTATAATTATTACTATTACTACTACTACTGCTAGAACTAATAATAATCATCCCGGCTACAGGCAGAGTCAATGGCCCTGCAAAGAGACAAGCTTAATCACAGTAAAACCCTTTGAGCTAATCTTTACCCTCTTCCCACATACTCTGCCCCCAAACCAAAAGGAAACATGAATATTCTTCAAATGAGACACTCTGTGAAATCAGACACCCCCAGCCATGTAACAATGTTGAACTCTGGAAGTCTTTGGTATATACAGCAAACCATCAGACTCTAGACAGATGCTCAGCTGGATTTAGAAACCGGGGTGAGAGCAGCCTTGGAGATGTGCTCCGCGAATGTGCCTTCGAGGAAGAACCTATTGGGTTGGCCAAAAAGTTAGGGGTCTTACAGAAGACCCCTAACGAACTTTTTGGCCAACCCAATATTTATCAGCTGCAAGGAGCACACTTAGCTGGCAGCCTCCAGTGGCAGCCCCCTGGGGTCTGCTCCCGTGTTTAAATGGAAGCCCCACACTTTGGGGGGAAGCCCCCAGCTTCCCCATTGGTGGAGTATGGTCATCAGTACGAGGGTCTGGCCATTTCTGCCCAGTGCCTTGCTACTCGAGGGCCATCTTTGCACTGGAGCTGCCGCTGGACCAGGAATGCAATCTGTGGTTCTTTGTCCTCTATCCCCCGTTTCACAGTATCCGATTACACTGTGGTGTAAAGACTTTCTGGTGAAAAATAACACAAAGCACCCCCATACATGTCAAACAACCCTGTCAAGGATGGTGGGGTGGTACCCTACACAACTTAGAAACAATGAAAACAATACAAAATGTTTTGTTCCAAAATTGTATTATATCATGACTTTCTAAGAGTTTATTTGGAAAGCTCTATGGAGTTATAAAATATGTCTGACTTGTCTCTCTTTCTAATGAAGTGCCTACAACATGAGGCTTAAAAAAAAGTGATTATGGATCATGTTCTATTCATGTCATCTTTGTTTTGCAAATTAAATTTGTTATGCCACATTAGCTCAAAGAGATGAATACTTTAATAATGCTAGATCTATAAATTGCAAGAAAAATTAATTAGAATTTTAAAATGCATTCAGTTCCAAGGAATTGGATTTCTTGAGGATATATTTTTCACCTAGAGAGAAAAGGTATTCTAAATTACTGTGTTTCCATTTTAACCATTTAATTTCTCATTTTGGTAATTCATATTTTTCGACATAATGAAAACATTAAAAACAAGCAAAAGCTAAATGGTAAACTATTTTAAAATATTAGTTGGACCTGGTAATCTAAATATTCTTAATATTAATATTACTATGGTTAAGGATAATAATAATAAAATAGTTACAATGTGACAAAAGGTATTCTATACTCTTTGCATGTATTAATCCGTTTGGCTTCAGAAACATTTTACATTTTAAGTATAATCATTATCTTCTTGTACATATTGACAAACATTTTATAGGTTATTTGATCTGGTAAATTAAATATTTTTAATGTTAATATTGTTAGGGTTGAAGATAATAATTATGCAATAGTTAAACAGTTCTTACTATGTAACAACCAAAATTCTAGGCTCCTTACATATATTAACTCATTTAGCCTCATACACATTCTATAATTTAGGTGTAATCATTATCCATGATGTATAAATTAAGGAACTGAAAAACAGAGAGGTTAAGTAACCTCCCCAAGGTCACACAGCTATATGTGGTACACCCTGGATTTGAACCAGTCTACATGAACCAGGAAAACAAATGCCGACTTACCTTAAGCCACATCAATTAAACTTTCAGTCTGTGAGTGTGTCTGTATGTAAATGCACATGCAAACTGAGTAATTTTAAATCAAACTGATTTGACTTCAACAAATGCATCTGAATTTTAAAATCCAAATGAGTATGGTCTTTGTCAAAGTACTCACCCTGAATATCCGAGGCATGTTCAGTGTGCTTTGGCAGGCGCCTCTCTTGTTCAAATGAGTCTCACCTCGCGGAAGAGCTCCTGCAAGTGATGAAATGAATCAGCAAGCTCCACAAGAAAAGCCGGCTCAGCACTCAGACCTGTCTGGTTCTAGGCCAGAACTAGAATTTTCCAGTTGTGCATCAATCATTTTGTCAGACCTCTTGCAAAGTCAATTATCAGTAAATAGTCATTAAGTACCTACTGTATGCCGTTCCCTCAGCTAAATCCCAGAGCTTTTAAAAGGTAAGTATGACTCTACTGAACTAGCACTATTCACAGAAAAAGAATCCAATTTATATCAAATATTTATCATTTGCCCCTCTACGGGACAGTCAATAAAATACCCTAAACTTTTGAAGACGATTCCAAAAAAAAGAGCTCCCTGCCTTTTCTGTGACTATGATGCAGTCCTGATAATGCACTTTTTTCCAGTTTTATTGAGATAGAATTGACATACAGCACTGTGTAAGTTTTAAGATGTAGAACATAATGATCTGACTTACACACATCATGAAATGATGACCACAATATGTGTAGTGAAGCTCCATCATCTCATAGAGATACATTAAAGAAAGAGAAAAAATATGTATTTTTTCCTTGTGATGAGAACTCAGGATCTATTCTCTTAAGAATTCCATATATAATGTGCAGCAGTGTTAATTATCTTTATTATGTTGTACATTACATGCTTATTACTTATTTATCTTAGGACTGCAAGTTTGTACCTTTCCACTGCCTTCATCTCATTCCCCCTCTTGCCACCCCCCATCTCATAATCACAAATCTGATTTTTTTTTTTTTTTTGCAAGTTAAGTTTTATTTGCGGTGAAATGAGGACTGCATCCCAGGAGACAGTGTTTCAGATAGCTCTGAGAAACTGCTCCAAAGAGGCAAGGGGGAAGCCAGGTTATATAGGAGTTTTGCAACAAAGGGGCAGGTAGTCTGAATGTCATAAGATTATTGTTAATTAAAGGAAAACCAGGTATCTCAAGTTAAAGAACTTAGGGCTTTTCTATGTATGGGAAGATGCAAGAGTCTGGGCTCACTGAAATCCTTCCTTTGATATGCACCTCAGCTATCTGGGGCCAGTATCCTGTGTTTTCATATCCTGAGTTTCCTCAGGGCTCACTGCGGGGAGTGGCTGCAGTCTGATGGCTGCTAGATAGCAGGTATTCTTTTCCTTCCTGAGTTCCCTCAGGGCTCACCCTCTCACCTGGCTGCAATCACTGATGACTGTGACATCCTTTGTTTACTGATATGGCAGGAAATATCCGATTTCTCAAATCATCCTCTTGGTCAGGAATTCGACCAATACTTGGGAGACATTTCATGACCAAATTTAGTCCCATGGTGCTGGGAGGCTCATCCCAGATCAGGAGAAAACTCTTGTTGATATGCCACTCCAGGTGCTAATTTCCGGATTTGGCCCTGTTGATAATTAAAGATTCTCTGGATCCTCTGTCTATTATGATCCAGGAAATGTTCTCCCTTATTGCTTCTTCCCATACCTAGAACCACATTATTACAATTATTTTATAAGAGTCATAAATGTGATCTATTTCCTCAAGATGTTTAGCCGTCATCAATTTTGTTGGAGACCTGGTTACACACTGGGTACTGTAAGAGACAACAATCTTATAAAACAGACAGGATATAAGTAATGCAGCTAGTAACACTGACAAAGCCATAGTGTAGCAGGGAGACACAAAGCATAAACAATTTGGAAACAAAGAGCAAATTAAAACACTGATTAGTATAACTAGTTGTAATCCAGTTGCAATAAACCATCAAGTCCACAGGCGAGCCAGCTGGAGAAGCCAAATTCTGGCAGGTCTGAACTCTTTTTCTACGAGTCAGTTTGTTTGTTCTTGAAGTATAATTGACCTTCAACACTATGCTAGTTCCTGTTACACAGTGCAGTGATTTGATACTTCTATACATTTCAAAATGATCACCATGATTAGTCTGGTTACCATCTGTCACCACACGAAGATATTATATAGTTATTGACTCTGATGAATGCACTTTTGAACTCTTTACCCATACTCTGAAATTCCATTGGCAGGATACAGCTCAGGAGTCATGCTGTTTTTTAACATGTGACCTGACCCCAGGGACGGGGTTAGGCAGGATTCCACATCACTGGTGCCACCTTAATTTAACGCTTACACTCCTGTCTTGCAATGGCTGGTGTCATCTTTTCTCCCTCATTAGACTGTAGCCTACCTGCCTCATTCATTATTATATCCACGGGCCTGTGAAAATGCCAACACACAGAGCACTCACAGGTGATACTGCTGAAAAAATACATTCATAGATTAAGGAGACAGTTAACCTCTTAACAAGACTGTGTGGAATAAAACACTTACTGCAAAGTATGAGTTCTGATGGGTGTGTTAAAAAATCTATCCTATTACTTTATAGACGGCCTTGCTCTTCGTGCATTTAATACTTCTAGCACTGACACCCATGGCATGTCGTAATTTATAAATTTATTAAGACACAAGTTCAGACAGCATTGTTAAAGCTGTTGGGAAGACATCATTTAGGTGGTGAAAAAGCCTAGCAAATCATCAAACATCGATATCTAATATAATCTTTCTTCTCTTTATGTCATTCACAAGTGGACACTATTATGCATTAAAATGATGTTCACAAGTCTAGGTTATTGATAAGATGTCTGGAAGCAAGATATGAAAACAGGAGTCTTACATACATTTAATATTAGGTCACTGACTGTATGATCAATTAAGTTATTGGCAGTTACTGGGTTAGATTATCTCATATTGATGGCTTTTTATATAATGCTTCGTACTAAGTTTGAGATAGAAATCTCTAGAAAGTAAATTATACATTACATTTACCTATGTGTGTTGGGAATATACATCATACATATTAATTTTACATGGGTAGTCATTATTTTGTTTCTCTAAATTTGTATTTGTATTCTCTAAATTTTCTACGAAGAATATGTTTCTTTAGAAATAAGACAAATATTTTATTTCTTAAAAAACTAAATTCTTGGGCTTCCTTGGTGGCGCAGTGGTTAAGAATCCACCTGCCAATGCAGGGGACACGGGTTCAAGCCCTGCTCTGGGAAGATCCCACATGCCGCGGAGCAACTAAGCCCGTGCACCACAACTACTGAGCCTGCGCTCTAGAGCCCGCGTGCCACAACTACTGAGCCCATGTGCCACAACTACTGAAGCCCGCGCGCCTAGAGCCTGTGCTCTGCAACAAGAGAAGCCACCGCAATGAGAAGCCCGTGCACCGCAACGGAGAGTAGCCCCCACTCGCCGCAAACAGAGAAAGCCCGCGCCCAGCAACGAAGACCCAACACAGCCAAAAATAAATAAATTAATTAAATAAATTAAAAAAAAAACAACAACTAAACTCTTATAGGAGTAGAAATAACTCACACTTCTTTCGTGAAATAATGATTCCCCCTTGAGTGTGTGTGTGTGTGTACATCCATATACAAACATAGTTCAAAAGCCTATTTTCATGACCTAGAAGTTATATTAGCAATAGCTCTAATTATGAGAGCTCTTTAATAGGAAATTATACCAGTTAATATAGAAATTATACTTATTTTTAAAATTTAGTTTTCTTCACTAAAAAAAATGAGTTCATAAAGTGGACTCAATAAAGTAATGGCTATTTAGAACCTCAATGAACATTTTAGATACAAATAAACATAGAAACAGTCTAAACAAGTAACATACTCTATAGCCATTTGACTTTTATTCAGGACAGAACCTAATTCATCTACCTTTGAAATCAATCAGTACTCTATAAAGGTGAAGGAGGCAAGAGATGAGAGGGACAAAAATGACCATATTAATCTCAGCTTTCTTCTTTTTTTTTTTTTAACATCTTTATTGGAGTATAATTGCTCTACAATGGTGTGTTCGTTTCTGCTGTATAACAAAGTGAATCAGTTATACATATACATATGTCCCCATATCTCTTCCCTCTTGCATCTTCTTCTTTTGAATGTTTACATATTTGATTTTATATCAGGATTTCAGTCATGTCTCAAGGAAGGCACACAGAGCAGGTGTGCCCTTTGATGCATGTGTAGACTCAAGTGGACGATGATCACTGGGTCTGAAAGCTGACTGCCTTCTCTCTGCAGGTGATGTGGGGAATGATAAAGCACAGGCAGGGGAGAGCCCGCTGGTTTCTAACTGGACTAGGGCCATGTTAAAGTGAGACCTCCCTGGCTCTCCCAACCCTGGGAATTGGAGCTTCTCTCTGCCATTTACATCCTTCTGGGATCTGCGGTGTTCCACTCTCATCAGCCAGCAGGGAGCAGCCTGGAGACAGTTATAGAAAACAATAAACACGGACCATGTGAGGAAACCTATTTTCACATATGGGCCAGTTCCATCTGGCATTACGTTTGTGGGATTTTGTACGTCATCTTGCAGGATGCAGGCCCACTCTTCTGAAAGTCACTCAGTAACTAAAGGCAAACATTTCTGAGAATCTGCTGTGCTCAATTGCTACTATCCCTTTAATCGAGTTCCTTGGACAAAATGAACGATCAGAAGTTGTCTCAACACTTTGAGAGCAGCCAATGGATACCGGGGGGAAGGGAAAGTATAAGATAGCGATAACAGTCTCTCATCAGTGTGCACTAAAACAAGCCCCGTTTACTACTTTCCAGTAAAACAGTTAAGGGTACAGCTTTGCCCTCTGACGAACCTGGGTTTCTTTCCTTTGCTCCCTTCTATTTCGCCAGGTAATCTGGGAAAAGTGCCTTAGCGTGTGTGAGGCCACTTCCTCTACCTGCTTCAGAGCATTTATTGTGGAGATGGCGATGAGGAACATAACACAATTAGCAAAAGCTCTGGCACACAGTATGGGCTCAGTAACTATTAATTATGATTATTCTTCATGCACAGGACATTCAATCCAGTGCAAAGGTGCAGCAGAAAGTGTCAGGAGTATCTGTCCAGCCCACGAGCCTCCGGGCCTTGGCACCCATCCCTCGCCATTCCTCATTTCTTGGACCAGGGATGGATCCTGATACACATTTGGCCAATCATATATTCTCTCTACCGGACATGCAGCCTAGAAGGAAAGGGAGGCTATTCTTTGTGCCGTTTGGCTGAACTGAGGGGCTCCCACATTTGGTCACGTGCACCTTGAGAAGCAGAGAGAGCAGATCTCCTGAGAGGAAGGGAAATAAAAGAGATGCTGCATTAGAATCCACAAGACCCTGGCAATCCACATTTGCAGCAACATGGATGGACCTAGAGAATGTCATACTGAGTGAAGTAAGTCAGACAGAGAAAGACAAATACCCTATGATATCGCTTATATGTGGAATCTAAAGAAACGGTACAAATGAACGTATTTACAAAACAGAACTTGAGTCACAGATGTAGAAAACAAACTTATGGTTACCAGCGGGGAAGGGGGGGGGGTAGGGATAAATTGGAAGATTGGGATTGACATATACACACTACTTTATATAAAATAGGTAACTAATAAGAACCTACTGTATAGTGTAGGGAACTCTACTCAATACTCTGTAATGACCTATATGGGAAAAGAATCTAAAAAAGAGTGTATATATGTATATGTATAACTGATTCACTTTGCTGTACACCTGAAACTAACACAACATTGTAAATCAACTATACTCCAATAAAAAAATTTTTTAATTAAAATGTTAAAAAAAAAAAAAAGACCCTGGCAGTCCAAAGCAGAAGCATGGTTTCTGCAAGCTTTCCCCTTTTTAGTGCCCATCCCCTCTAGACTTCCATCGTTCCTTGGGTTCTGTATTGTAACAATAATTTTCTTTATCCACATATGACGATTCTTGTTTTTTTCTCTCAGCAACCAAGGGAGTCTTAACTAAGGCAACAAATCTCAAAAACAGAGAATTTTTTTAAAGAGCTCATTATTTTATAAGTAGAACCCAATAATCAAAACAGACTCATTTCAGGCGTAGCAAAAAATTTCTTTTCTCCCCTTTTCCTCCAAGATAATATCTGGGTATACGGGAGAGTATTTCTGAGCAGGGCTAGCTAGATGGGCCCCATGCTCAGAAGGCTCTCACACCTGGTTTACTGCTCTGCTGTCACCATCTTGAAATTCTTAATAATTTTACCTCTGAGCTTGCGTTTTACAAGTGAAGTCCAATGGGACAGTAAAGCGTACACACGAATGAGCAGAGCGGATGCATGCGATGTGCATTTCTGCTTTCCCTTGCCACCGCTCTCTTGCATAGGGCCTGCGGTGCCCATGAACAGGCGCGGAATTCCAGTGGACCCGCAACGTGTGGGAGACACCCAGTCTCACAGCCAGCACAAGGTAAGCACGCCACACCTGGAATTGAGCCAGCAGGGGTTCTGCCAGCCTCAAGAGGACACGTTATTCATCCCCACCAGAACTTCCTACAAATGCAGAAAGAAGGCACAAGGGTACTAAGAAACACAAACGACCAAGAGAGAACCCTATTACTCCCTTTCTTCCTGAGGTCACTTCCCTGTATTGGCCAATCTCTTAATCTGGAAGTGATGACATAGAAGAAAAGTGAAAGAGTAACTCTAGTAGTTTTCCTTGCAGTCCGTGCACATTGGTCAGGTGGAGACTGACCAATGTGGACTGGTCAACGGGCTGTGCAGAATCTTCTAGACCCCCTGATGACCAGGCTGAGGCTTATTTTAGCACTGGCTTTCTACGTGGCCACCTCCGTCGCCCAAACCTGCAACATGGCTCTGGTGTCATGGTGGCCAAATTGAGAACTTCTCAAGAAGAGTGGTCCTCAGCCCTGGCTACACCTTAGATTCACCTGGGAGCTGTGTCTTCCTAATGATAATATTGATGTCCGGGCTCCATCCTACACTCATCAAAAGGAGCAGAATTAAGACACTGTACTGGTGCACCACAGTTCCCAAGGCTATGTCTGCAGAAACAGGCAGGGCCATCATTGTCTACAAACCCCATCCCAACATACAAACATGAGAAGTGGGGGATTAGCACACTGATTTTCTACCTCAACACCCCTTCTTCCCTCACTCAGCTGTGCCAGGGGGTGGGATGGGTTTTCCCCCTTTGCTTAGGCAGGGACTTGCCCTAAATCGTAACCTGAGTCCCCTTCATCCATAGGTAGCCAATCCAAATCAATAGTCCTTGTGCCATCACAGCACCTGACGTGGAGGCCCTAGGCAAAGAGGCTGCACCAAAGCTTTGGGCATGAACAGTGCCGCCTCGTGTGAACAAATAGAGAAGGGAAGAGACCCCCAAGCCTAAGACGCAAGAACTTCCACGTTTAACGGTTTGCTGCAGGACAAGCCTCTGAAGATCCTGGGGTGACGGTGCAGCTGGACAGGATCACTGCTGCCTTCACTTCTCAATGTCTTTATGACAACGATCGCTGTGAACGCCCCATGAGTGGACATCTGCTTTTGAACATCTGGCACTGGGGGGACAGTAGAGCAAAGCAGTCAAGGAATGAATCCTGGTTGAGCCAACGATCAAGCGTGCGATCTCAAGAAAGTCACTTTGTCTCTTTGCGCCTCATTCAGCCATCGTCACCATGTGAGCGCCACTGTCGGTCGCCCCACAGGGTTCTTAGGGACGTTGAATGTGCGTTGGCGCGGGCAAGGCCCCTGGAGGAGACAAAAAGCAAAGACCATGCAAGTGCGCGTCCAACAAGCAGCAGCGAATGCAAATTTGGCGTTGCTACACGCCTTTGAGCACAGAAATAGAAACCAAATAAAAAGCACGCCCAGAGAGCCTTTGCGCTGCAGAAAGTATCACAGACACTTGCCACTCTAACATAGAAAGTACAGGAAAAAAAAAAAAAAGGCATAAGTCAAATGTCAAGAAAAACGTGTAACTAATAGAAATGCCTATGATTTCAACAATTACGCGTCAACATCTGATGAAAATACACCTCGGGTGGGTGGCCCATACAAGTGGGGTCACTGAAATGAAGTCTACATGGTTACGAGATCCTTCTCAATATTAAGCAAAAATGTTATTTTAGTTTCTTTGCTAACTGAAGGAAGATAACCTTTACACTCGTCTGTGTTCACAGAATGCTGAAATGAAGCTAACTTATATTTTAAATATTACCTTGTGAATGCTTCCATACCCTACAGAATCCAAATTTTTTCTATAATACAACTGGGAAAATGGCGTCATGTTGGTGACGAGCTGATTTCCTAAAATTTGGAGTATATGAAAAAAGTAAACTAAAAATAAAATTTGGAGTATACGTGCATGAAAAAACAGGAAAATTAAATTTCAGAATTACAAAGACCTTTTGGAGACCCTTGACCTTACAATTTTACTTTTACAGCTGCTTTTTAAGTGCAATGTGGCCATGCAGCTACTCTAAGGACTCTGTTAAGTTCACTTTCTGAAAACGGCCCTTCAAAAGCATGCTAAGAGTTCAGTCCTGCTCCCTCAAGGTGAGAGAGTGAATAAAATATGGGAAAGAAAGTTTGGCGCTTAAAATGACAGCTTAAATAGGGCTCTCTGGCTTCCATGTGGGAATTTAGAAATACAAAACTAATGTTAGGCTGGAGGTAGACTTCCCCAAGCAAGGAATGCTCTTGAAATGACTTTGAACTTGCCATCTCTTTTATTCACAGAGAATGAATTTTGTGTGTTCATTATTTTAAATATATCTGCCTACTGGGAAATAGCACAGTTCATCAGAACTTGGGATTTTTTTTTCCCCCAGGAAAAACTGAATCAGTCCATACGATTCAACAAATACGTCTCCATAATACTACCACATTCTAACAGGCACTACTCTGCCGCTAGTTTTCTGAGAATTCAAGCCCTAACAGAAGATTCTGAAATTACAGCTGTCTTTTCCATGTCAGCCTGGGTCCTTTCAAAATTTCACTTTGACCTCCATTTCAGACTTCTAACCCATTTTACCCATTCGTTTTGTAGCTTTGTGAATAGGGAATGTATCTGTGTATAGTTTGCTATAACACATCACTTTTGTCTTAGAAATCCTGTGAAGATGTTGTAAAGAATGATTTTGAAAGTTTATGTTAGCGGTATATTTCTTATGGTTTTAAAATCAAATATGAAATACATTAGTGGACACTCACTAAATGGTGACTCTACTCTTTTCCCAAATGCTCAGAAGTAAGGGATGATGGGAGGACCTTTGAGATCACTCCCCATTCTACAAAATGCTTTTGGTAGAAGGGCATTGTCATTATTGTCACAGCTGTTAAAAACAAACATTTATTTAGCATCTACTTCTCTGACCCTATGTGTAGGATAAGATCCTTGGTAGCACTCCAAGAACCACAGCTCCCTACATGGAAATTTATCACAGGGAAACATTTGCATCCATTTACACCGATTTGGTGAGCAACAGTCTTGTACCATCTCTAATATCCAAAATAGCTCATATAATTCAAAAAAAGCAAACAAAACTATTGATTAATTCAATGGTGAACATTCATGCCAAGCAGCATGTACTGTTCATCTAAACATACCTAAAATCGCAACCAACTTTTCAATGCCCCAAACATCACAGTCGTGTTCTTATTTGTTTGGGGAAATACTCGCCAGATGAATACGTATCATGAAGTTTTATATATCAAAAAGACTAAATTTCCCTGTCTTATATAGAGATTATAGCTGCATTTTTGCTTGTTTAACTCAACAAATATTTATCAGGTACTGCAGTGGATGTTGTTGGTTTAGGCCTGCCCAGCTGACTCCATCTGGACTTGGCAACGCTTCCCCTCATTCTGGCCATCGTCTGCGGTACTCGCTCCCCAGTTCATGGGCTCACATCACTGTATCACCATTTGCTGTCCACGTTGACTCTTCCAGGGACACGCATGCGACAAAAATAGAACCAGCAGCAGTCTTTTTCTAAGTTTGAGAGGTGGGTAGTGAAAGAACTTTTCCACTGATATGCTGAGAGTCTGTGAGGCTGCCAGCAGCCTCCTGGGGATGTCCGGACTGCAGAATGAAACTAAGATGAGAAAAACAGGAAATGGCACAAGGGTGGCCTTCCAGCACCCACTGCATGCTTGATCCAGCCATCTCTAGTTAGTCTTACCTCTAAACCTCCCCATATTTGATACTTATCCATTTTGGCTGAGCTGGGTCTTAGCTGCGGCACTCGGGATCTTCGTTGCGGCATGTTTAGTTGCGGTATGTGCAGCATGCGAACTCTTAGCTGCGGCATGCATGTGGGATCTAGTTCCCCGACCAGGGATTGAACCCAGTCCCCCTGCACTGGGAGCATGGAGTCTTACCCACTGGACCACGAGGGAAGTCCCTAAACCTCCCGATATTTGAACTAGCACATTCTTTTTGCTTAAGCCAGTTAGATATCTGAAACATATAAACTAAAGATTCCCAGCTCTTAGAAACATTTAGCTACCTTCTACATGCCGGCAAAAACCAAGAAGTAGGGACTTCCCTGGTGGCGCAGTGGTTAAGAATCCGCCTGCCAATGCAGGGCACACGGGTTCGAGCCCTGGTCCGGGAAGATCCCACATGCCGCGGAGCAGCTAAGCCCGTGCGCCACAACTACTGAGCCTGCGCTCTAGAGCCCGCGAGCCACAACTACTGAAGCCCGCGCGCCTAGAGCTCGTGCTCCGCAACAAGAGAAGCCACCGCAATGAGAAGCCCGTGCTCCGCAACAAAGAGTAGCCCCCGCTCACCGCAACTAGAGAAAGCCCGCGCGCAGCAACGAAGACCCAACGCAGCCATAAACAAACAAACAAATAAATAAATAAAATCCAAGAAGTACAAGACGGTTCCTGCTCCAAATCAACTCCGAACACAGAAGGCGGAGGCAACCGCGTTTCTAACCAAAATGAAAGGTGATAAATACTACCGCAATGCCTCAAGCATGGTAACAAAGAGAAGGGTGTGGTTAATATTGACAGAAGGTGTTTGAATTTAATCCAAAAGGACATACTGAGACAAAAGAGTTTTTTAGGCCCAGAAGAATAAGTAGAACTTAATAGAGTAGAAATATGTGAAAGTACATTCCAGTAAGAAAAAACAGTGAACTAAAAATGGACAGTTTATCCACTAAGATTTTTGTTTTTAATTTTCTAATGCCTACTCCAGTCCTTGTCATATATTAGACACTAAAGTTTATTTAAAGAGTGAACAAAGGCATGAATACAATTGATTAGATACATGATTTATCTGGAGTTAGGACCCTGGTCAATGACATGACCCCCTTTTTATAACACTGTTCCTAATGGAAATTATGTTCTCTTTACAATAACCTACTTTATGACACAGCTTCCAGGAAAAGGAGTAAACCGAGTGACTTACTGCTGTAATTGATAAATGCAGAAAGGGTAGCCTGAGTTAATTGCTTTTTTTTTCTTTTCCAGATGCAAACAAGTTTCCTAAATGCTATAAATTTATACATCACATTTATTAAACACTTTTACCACTTTTTAGTAAAATTATAAATGCCTAAATATGAAGACCAATTGCAAATTCTGACCAAAGAAAGGACTGAAGGAATAAGGGCCAAAGAGCACAAGGGCCAAAGAGCACAATCCTTGGCACATAATAAGAACTTACTAGCTCACTAATTCATTTCTGAACCACTGTAGGGGAGGAAGGTCTGTGAGCACCGTTGTAACAGTTATATGAGACAATGGGTACACAGGACTGGCATGGAATGGGCCCTCAAAAGGCATAATTAATAATAAGCTTCCAGCAAATAGGAGTAGATGCAAAAACAAAATACACCAGAATTCTTATTTTCTCCCTTTGAAATGAGGTGATTAGATAATTGGATGTTTTGGCAATTAGGCTGTTTCTTTTGACGACAGCATCAGTAATGATGAGATCCTGTACTCCAAATTAAAACAGAGTAGTATTTTGGTGAATTTGATGAAGCACAGGGCACCGAAGCTGACATTCTGTTTATCACTCAGTGCTATCACCTGTTTGACACTGATATTGTTTCCCCAATAATCCCCTCCACTGGAGAATAATTATCTGAAGGGTAACGAGAAGGACTACTCCCAACCATCTGTACAAACTGTGGACCACAAGCAGCCAGATCAAGGGCAGAGCTGTTTAGCAACAAAGAAAACAGGGCAGAGAGAATACAGATTTTCTTTTATTGGGCTTTTAAAAAATATTTAGGACCCTGTCAGGCATTTGATATCCCACACCCACCATCACTTCACAACACCAACACCTGGCTACCAAAGATCTAAACCCCTTTTGTATAAAAGATACCTCTTAAGTATGAACATTTTGAAAGCTTCTCTGCTCTATCTCACACTTATGCAGAATATCAACTGCAAGCACTGTAATTAAGTAATTCTAATACAATAACAGAAACACTCAGAAAGTCTTTCTACCATGATCTCTCAGTTCAGTGTATATTATACTTGGAACCTTTCACATAGTAAATTAAAACAAAGCTTATACATAAAGGTTACATTTTTTTAATGTTTTTTCTAATAGAAATAGCTTGATATTTAGTTTCTATGCCATGTTAAGATGATCTATAGTGTACATTTTCAGATGTCTCCAATCCCAAGTAAATTACACTTCTTAAGGATGCCTAGTTTTGAATTGTTTTCAAATGTCACCAGTCTGGCTACGTACATACATTTGCATATATATGTACATATATAACAGAAAATATATTACATATATAATTCATATACTTTTTGAAACAAATATTCTTCCATTTAGAAAAGAGTCACCCAAGGGACTTCCCTGGTGGTCCAGTGGTTAAGACTCCACGCTCCCAATGCAGGGGGCCCAGGTTTGATCCCTGGTCTGGGAACTAAGATTCCGCATGCTGCACCGTGCAGCCAAAAAATAAAATGAAAAAATAAATAAATAAACATAATCACAAAAGTACCATCACAGCTCTATCCAAGAAAAGCGTCACCCAGTTTTACTTCAAGTAGTTGGTTCTTGTAGCGTATTTCTAACAGAGAGAAAACAGGTGCAATGGAAAAGGCACTTACATTAGTGAGATCTATTTAGCTTGCAAGATTTAGAAACTCGGTTCTAACTCACTTAAGAAAACGAAGAGCAAAGGGTGGGTGCGGTGTGGGAGTGAGCCAGGGATGGTCGCAGTTGCATCCCCAGGCTCAAGAAATGCCATCACACCTACTCGGCCAGCTCCTCTCCCTTTCTCAGCCCCGACTCGCTCTAAACTGCCGTTATTCCCGGGCTGCCCCTCCACACGGTGGCCTTCGCTGACCACCGATGCCTCCTTAGAGAAAACAACAACCTGTGGGGATGGAGCCTCCTCTGTGGGTTCACGTGGGATGCCCTACTCCACGACTGCAGAACTGCCTTGCTCAGAATTCTACGGTGGTCTCAAAACAAGGGAATGCTTCAACAAGGCACAGAGGGCATGGTGACCCGAGGTATCACCTTGAGGCCCCTGTGGCAAAGGGCGCTGCTGTGTGTGCCAACGGTGTGGCCACAATCCCCTGAAATTAAAGGCTGTGCATCTAATCTTTAAAGTGCATCAAGTTCAGCGTGCAGGGCTCTGGGAGAGGGTGACAGGGGTGAGGAATTTGTACACGGAGGGAAGGTACGGGTGTCTCGGGGAACGATGGCATGTGCCCCACAGAGCTGTTCACCTGTGCTAAGATGCCAAGGTTGGAAAATAAATGCCACCGCATGGACAGTAGACTGGAACACGAGATTACACTCAGACACTTTGCGATAAGGCTCAGTCCTTGCGGCAGAGGTGTGGCAAGCATCCCTTATCCCTCCCTGATCCCGTACCTTTCTCTCTTTAGGAGAATACATGATCAAATCTTGCGGGAGGAAGCTGGGGATGTAGAAAGCCTTGGGCACTTTGTGTCTGTGCCAGCTGCTCTCGTAGGTACCTCCCAGAGCTAAGGGTCTGCTGCCCCCCAGCTCAGTGTGGACATGCACAGCACCTGTGTGTGGCTTTGTATGAGCACACGATCACGCCTCTGCAATTAACACATCGACTGTCTCCCTACCCTCTAGGCTCTAGATGAGGAAGAACTGAATTCCTGTCAACTTTGTGTGCCCTGAACCAGCACTGTCTCTGTTAAACAATGGATGCTTCAATGTTCGATAAATGGCTAGGAAATAAACCAGTTCACAACTAAATTACGGTGTTTCCCTGGTGGCGCAGTGGTTAAGAATCTGCCTGCCAATGCAGGGGACACGGGTTCGAGCCCTGGTCCGGGAAGATCCCACGTGCCGCGGGGCAACTAAGCCCGTGTGCCACAACTACTGAGCCTGCGCTCTAGACCCCGTGAGCCACAACTACCGAGCCCGTGAGCCACAACTACTGAAGCCCGCACGCCTAGAGCCCATGCTCCACAAGAGAAGCCACCGCAATGAGAAGCCCATGCATCGCAACTAAGACCCAATGCAGCCAAAAATAAATAAATAATAATAAAAAAAAAACTAAATTACTAAGGAAAATAGAGAGGCAAAACCAGGCAAAAAATTTACTGAAAAATGTTCTGAAAAGGCAATTAAATTACTATATACTCACATCACAAGAGTAATTTACTTAAATCCAACAATCACAACAAATATTTATTAATCACACACTATGTGCCAAGTGCTATGCATGGCGCTGAGATTGCAAAGACAAACGTGAATGAATCTGATATTCTTCCTTACCTTAGGAAACGGAACCTTTTAATTAGTTGCATGTGGGTATGACATGGGGTAGAAGGGAGAAAGGAGGAGAGAGTTAAAAAAAAAAAAAGTTTAAACTGTTAAGAATTACATCATGGAGCTTTATGGACACTTTGCCTGTGACCCTTAAATTTGGCGGGATCTCACTCACCGGCAGGGGTGGTAATAACCGCTGATCTCATCTTACCTTTAAGCAAAGGATCCCAAAGCCGCGGTGTGCGTCCTGGCTGCCCCAGCGACAAATTTCTCACCTGTCTTCTGAATCAACCTGCTGGCAGTGCCCCAAAGCAGGAAATAGGTGGCCCTGCCACCACTGCAAATTCTGGCTCTGTGGACCTTGTCTCTCCTTACATTTTTGATGCCACCGCATCACTTTAAACCAGACCACCCCAGGAGTTAGACCAGGGCTTTGCAAACTTTAGGGTGCAGAGCAATGCCTGGGGATTCTGTTAAAATGCAGACTCTGCTTCAGGAGATCTGAGGCCTGGGATTCTTCCTTTCTAGTAAGTTTCCTGGAGGATGCTCTCTTGGGAAGACCACACCCTACCAGAGAGTTAGAAGGCAATGGAAGGATGCAAGAACGAACAGCTTGTCCTTCTATATTTCCTGGATATACACACACTTGCCCTTCCCGTCACGAAATTCGAATGGTAGTGAAGAATTCAGAGTAATGCAGTTGTGCTATGCATAGGCATTAGGGTGTCTGCAAGATCAGCTGTCTCAGAAGTCTACTTACAAGAATAAACACGAGATCTCTTCCTTAGTCATGACATCCAGGGTTCTTGCTTACAGAAAGTGTTGTGGGCCAGAGCCCAGGTCACTAGCACCCCAAATAAGGGAGAAAGAAAAAAGTCCAAGGTAAAGGCCATCTGGGGAGCTCCCACCCACTCCCTCTCCTGCTTAAGGTAGAGACACTTGCGTTTTTCGGATTCTCTTCTGTACTTCAGTGAGAGTAAATCTGTCCTTAAACAAGGGGGCCTGGAGAACCTTCAACCGGAAACTCTGCAATTCCTTAAGGCTTGCTTGTTAGGATTAGATAGGGAAGACATTGTTGCGGGAGAGAAGGAATGGTCAGTCCTTTGAATCCGGGCGGGAATGCGGGCCGAGTGGGCCGCCTTAGAAAGCTGCTTCTCAGATCTACCCAGAGCCAGTGGTGCTACCAGATGACAGAGGCTGGTCTGCTGAAGGCCTGCTATGCAGCATGCACGTTACGATTTAGCACCAACTCGGATTTTACCATCCCATTTTGCAGAGAAGTCACCCGGGAAGCTCAGAGAGGTCACATAACCCACCCAAGGCCACACAGCTTAAGGCGGGCTAAGGATGTGAACGCTGCCCAAAGCCATAGTGCGGCCTTTCCAACAATGCTTAAGGAAATATCAGAGGTAGGCTTCCAAAAGCTGCGGGGCTTTCAATCCCAAGGTAGCCCCTAGACCCCGCCCTTACAGGGACAGCTGGACCGCCCCGAGGATGAGGGGGAGGGAAACCACTTCCGGACAACAGCCGCCAAGAAGGCCAAGCACTTCCGGTACACAGCAAACGAGGGTCGTTCAGGGTCAGCCGACTTGCAGGTGAGGGCCGGCCCGCAGGTGGCGCATAGGGACTAAAATGCATCCCGAGGTATCCGAAGACAGTAGGACTCGAGACGAGAAAGTCTTATCCCTTACCCGCGCTAGGGGACACCAAGGTCAAGCGGCCGAGCGCGCGCCGCCATGTTGAGTCCAGCGGTTTAAGTGGAGCAGGCGGAGCCTCGCGGACGCCCGCGTCGGCGCGATGACGTCACAGACCCGCGCGGGTAGTCCGGCCTCAATCCCTTGTGCGGAAGCTTCCTGGGCAGGCGTGGTCCGGCCCTGATAGGCGGGGCCGGGTTGAGTGACGGGCCTGCCCCGCCTTCCGGTTAAGGGACGGGGGGCTGCTGCGGGGGGGACGATGTTCTACACGGAAGTGCCTCAGGCCTGTGTTGGTAGGGCGGAGCGCGGGGTGGGCGGGGGGCAGGTTCCGGCCCCCCGGAGGTGGCTCCCGGGCGAGCGGGTCCGCGTAGGCATCCCTGGGGGTGTTGCAGCAGCGACCCTCGTCCCGCCACCCCCAGACCACAGGATGGGGGGGACACTGGGCCTGCGCACGCTGGGTCGGCCCCCCTGGAGACCCATCCCCTTCTCCCCTTTCCAATCTGAAGAAATTAAACCCAAACCGGGGCTCGGCTGCAGCGATTGAGCCTCCTTTCGCACAGGGCCTGGTTCCGCGCATCAGAAGGAGGGTTTTCGGTTCCTAAATTACAGGCCGGGGCCAAGTGCCCAATCTGAAGGTCCCGGGACCCCCGAGAAACCCGTGAGGGCATCCAGGAGGAGCAGTTTTGGCGGGGGTGGGGGGGGCACTGTTTTATACACGTGGTGAAATCGTTCCCCCTGAAGTTTCGTGAAATATAGTTTCATTGTTAGATTTGTTGCAAGTATCAGGTGATGCAGATGTCCTTTCTTTGAGCCTCCAGTTGCCCTCGCCAGTCATGACCTCAGTTTGTCTTGAGAAACTTGGCTATGAAATACACAGCATTGTTGAATCATTGAGTATTGCATTATTGAATAATTGAGAGCATCAGGTTAAAAAAACAAAACAACAGCAACAAAAAACGGATGCTCAGGATGGAAACGGTGGGGAGCCAAGACATCTGTTTTAAATTCACTGATGCACTCGCAAAGAGCAAATGTGTCTTTCATTTGAAGTTTGCTAACGTCTCTAAGGATTTTACCAGTAGCCCACACCCCCAAAAGTATCAAAAGGTCAAGAAAAAAGGACCAAATGCCTTGCCAATTGGAATTTAACCATTTGGTTTTTGCCAAGTAATTAAAAAGTAGGTTGCATAGTCTATGTACTGAACAAATATAGACTGTTGTAATTTTTTTTTAATTAATATGATTGTAGTGGGTCAAGGTGAGAGAGGGAAAAGTTTCCTTGAAAGATTTGGGTGTTTAATTAGACTTTAATTGAAAAGATTATGCTTAGAACAGAGAATTCTGTATATAAAAGAAAGCCTTGGAATGATGACTAGCATACGAGTACACAGCATGTGGAACAAACTATACCAACTTACGGGCATTTTTGGGTTTTGTATCACCAATTTCACAGCTAGAATGAAGCACATCAACTTGTCGTTTGCAGCGTGTGGGTTTCTGGGCATTTACCACTTGGGGGCAGCATCCGCACTTTGCAAACACGGCAAAAAGCTCCTGAAGAGTGTCAAGGCCTTTGCCGGGGCTTCTGCAGGATCCTTGGTTGCATCTGTCCTGCTAACAGCGCCACAAAAAATAGAGGTAATTAAGTAGTAACTAGGCTGTGTTTCTCATCCAGAAATTACGCCCAAACAACGAAGATGATTGTTAACTATATACTTAAGTTAACTGCAGAGAAATAATCCTTTGCCTGGGAAACAGAAAAGGTTGACTTCTTTTAAAATTTAATCATTCGGGATCTCTGCTCTCCATTTGGAAAAGATTATTTTGGGTGACAACAAGACAAGGAAATAAAATGCCTTCTTTTACTCTTGAGTGTTTATTTAGTCTTAAGATTCCAGCTTTGTTTCTTTCAAACAAAGGATATTTCTCCATTAACTGATCATGAGAAGAGCACAGAGCCTGTTCTCAAGGCCTTGAACATGTGGCTGATAAGTCTTTGCTTGCTCCTATTTACAGACAGGCATATAAACTAAAATGTTGGCCTGTAATCTTTTTTTTTTTAATTTTTATTTAATTGTTGCTGCACGCGGGTTTTCTCTAGTTGCAGCGAGCGGGGGCTACTCTTTGTTGCGGTGCACGGGCTTTTTATTGCTGTGGCTTCTCTTGTTGCGGAGCACAGGCTCTAGGCACGCCGGCTTCAGTAGTTGCAGCACGTGGGATCAGTAGTTGTGGCGCACGGACTTAGTTGCTCCGCGGCATGTGGGATCTTCCCGGACCAGGGCTCAAACCCGTGTCCCCTGCATTGGCAGGCGGATTCTCAACCACTGCGCCACCGGGGAAGTACCTGTAATCTCTTTTAAGAGGAATGATATTGGAATTTAATTTGTTTTTCATTCCCACAGTAAGAAGAAGCCCTGAATTCCAAGCAGTTTATCTAGAAGTAATAAAAATAAGCATTAAGTATTTCATTTAATGTAATCTATGTTTTTAAAGTCTGTTTTCTGCTTCTAGACAGCCATCATGCATTCTCTGCGAGAACTGGCTTCTGCAGGTGGAGAATATTCTATTTGTTAAGTACTTACATTCTCTAGCAGCTTGGAATAGTAATCAAATAATGATTAACACTTCCATGCCCAAGGATGAATTTGTCACATTTAAATGTTGAAATCCACAACATTTTAAACATCAGAAATCTTGTTTTCAAATCTCTGACGAGCTGCTTATGGAAGAGAAACTGGACTTGAGACCAGTTATTCAGAAATCCACTGCTCTTTTCTTCCAGTCTTTATATACTAGAAAAGTGATGGAAAATTTTCGAGATTGTACAGGATGAGAACCTGAAGTCAGGGAAAGTATGCATGAAGTGTGCAAACTCCCCCCAAAGTGGCAGACTCATGTGCTTTGAATTGCAAGCTCGTCCCTCTCAGCTCTTTATTTCCTTTCTGAAGCAGGGGGCTACTAAGGGGTTGTTTACTCCTGTTCAGTGCAGTCTTTCCTTTAGCTGGGAGCAAATCCCGAGCTTTGGAGTTGGGTAGATTTGGTTTCGAATCCTCAGCAGATTTTGAAATACATTAAGTGTGATTTAGAATTAGACTGATTTGGAAATACTGTGATCATATAGCCCCTTCATTGAAATTCTGTGTTCAGACATTGAATCCTTTACCTGAATTTGAGACTTTTGATATCAGTCCGATTACCTGTTCTTACTTACATTTTCGATAAATTGGAGATCCAGTCGAATTGTCTCATTGTGTTGGTCAGACCTTAGGGGTAACTCTTTATCGGGCGCTCACGTTGGCAGGTGGAAAATGATTCTCTGGATTCGCCTAGGGCATCCTCGTTTCTCCTTTCTCAAAATCAGTTTTCAGCCGTTTGCCTTGAGGTCACTTTCTTTTCTCTTGAGCATTTGAAATCTACCCCTTGAAGGATGGCTTTGAGCTTTCTTAGGAAACTATCTTCTACTTACTCAAGTCCCTGTTAGCTCAGTTCTCCCTGTTGGTATCTAAGTTCTTCGAGCTTCGTGGTGTTGTGACAGAGACGTGAGTAATGAATCTGGTTCCGAGCTGGTGCATGTATAATTAAGAGCACCACCTGACGCTGGTGTACTTTAGGTGGCAGGCAGGTTTAGACTTTGATATGTTACAAGCTCAGCGCAGCCAGCCTTTCCTCAGCCCTCAGGATTTGCCAGGCATGGCGTTAGACACAGCGGGGAGCTAACTCAAAGAGAAGTGCATTCCTTAATAGGTTTCCAGTCTGGTCAGGGGCCGTGTGTGTGTGTGTGTGTGTGTGTGTGTGTGTAACCAAAAATAATACAAGAAAATAAGCTGGGTGTGCAGCGTGGCTTAGTAGAAAGAGCACACATTGGGGGGCCACCCCCACTTCTCACCTAGAAGTCTACAGCAGCTTCTTGACAGGCAGGCCTGCGTCTGCTCCAGCTGCCTGCAAGCCACCTACCTAAGCATTCAGAGCGATCTCACCCAAACACACATCTGAACCTCTCATCCTGTGACCTCCCCCCTCCCACCCCCAGGATCCCTGTTGACTCAGGATGGGGTGCAGATTTCTTTTTTTTTTTTTTACTTTTTATTTTATATTGGAGTATAGTTAATTAACAATGTTGTGATAGTTTCAGGTGTACAGCAAAGTGACTCAGTTATACATATACATGTATCTATTCTTTTTAAAATGCTTTTCCCATTTCGGTTGTTACATAATATTGAACCGAGCTGCCTGTGCTATACAGTAGGTCCTTGTTGGTTATGCACTTTAAATATAGTAGTGTGTACATGTCAATCCCAAACTCCCAATTTATCGCTCCCCCCATCCTTCCCCCCGGTAACCATAATTTCATTCTCTAAGTCTGTGAGTCTGTTTCTGTTTTGTAAATAAGTTCATATGTATCATTTCTTTTTAGATTCCTCATATAAGTGATATTATATGATATTTGTCTTTCTCTGTCTGACTTACTTCACTCAGTATGACAATCTCTAGGTCTATCCATGTTGCTGCAGATGGCATTATTTCATTCTTTTTAATGGCTGAGTAATATTCCATTGTATATATGTGCCACATCTTCTTTATCTATTCATCTGTCGATGGACATTAGGCTGTTCCCATGTCCTGGCTGTTGTAAATAGTGCTGCTATGAACATAGGGGTGCATGTATCTTTTCAAAGTATGGTTTTGTCTGGTATATTCCCAGGAATGGGATTGCAGGATCATATGATAGCTCTATTTTTAGTTTTTTAAGGAAATTCCATACTGTTCTCCATAGTGGCTGAGATTTACATTCCCACCAACCGTGTAGGAGGGTTCCCTTCTCTCCTGGGGTGCAGATTTCTTAGTAGGACTCCCAGGGCCACGTGGACCTCAGCCCTCTCGTGGCTCACTGAGGTTGCCTTTCTGGTCTCTGCCCCGTCTGGGCCGCTCGCACTCTTCTCACTGCTATCTCTGCCTGTTGCCCTCTGCCACCTCCATCTCCTGCCCAACTCCTGTCTGTATCTTAGGTCTCAGCCTAGCAAAGTGAAGTTGGAGGTTGATGCCCACTGTATGAGCTCCCAGTTGCTGCTGCAACAGATGACAGTAAACATAGCAGCTCTGAACAACGCACGTTTATTTTCTAACAGTTCTGGAGGTCAGACGTCTGACAAGGTCTCACTGTCTAAAATCAAAGTGTCCGCAGGGCCACGCTCCCTCTGGAGGCTCCAGAGGACAGTGTGTGCCCTGGCCTTTTCCAGGTGCTAGAGGCGTCCTGCGTTCCCTGACCCTGGCTCCTTCCTCGATCTGTAAAGTCATAAGCATAGCATCTTCACATCTCGCCAACTCTGACCCTCCTGCCTGCCCCTCTCCCTTACAAGGACCCTTGTGATTATACTGGGCTCACTGAGATAATCCAGGAGCATCTCCTGATCTCGCACCCCTTAGCTTAATTGCATCTGGAAAGTCCCTTTTACTGTGTAAGGTACCAATTCTCAGGTTCCGGGGACTACCCTAACCTTTGGGGGGAAGGAGGGGACATGAATCTGCCCCATACACGGATGCTCTCCTGGCACCCTGCCATCTCCTCACCGAGGGACTCCTGAGTCTCAGGAAGGCAGGGGCTCTGTGTATCTCATGCTCAGCCGTTGAATCCCAGTTCCTAGCCCAACGCCTGGTGCCCAGTAGGTTGTTGAATGGAGGAACTAATAAATGAAAGACAGACCTGGGTTTAAATCCTGGCGCTGACACTCAGTTTTGATGACGCAGTGGGAAAGATACTTAACCCTCCAAACATCAGTTTTCTTACCCGTCTAGTGTGGTGATTATACCCACCTTGCACTGTTATATGAAGATGAGGCAACAGAGGCCACACCAGTGGCTCCCAGCACTGGCTGCCTGTTAGCCCCGACCGGGGGGACTCTTATGAAAGACCAGGGCCCCAGCCTAATCTCCAAGGACTCTGATCCGGTAGAGTCATCGCAAATCCTTCCTCGGTTGGTGGTGGTGGTGTGAATTGTCAGCACTGTTGTAGAGCTGCAATCTGAACGTTTCCGAGGCCACAGGATTGGGGTGGGTGAGGAGGTTAATTATGTTGGAGACGCCTGTAGAGAAATGTGCTCAGTTAACGTTAGAACGCTGCCTTCAAGGATTTTCCACAGGTGGGCAACGCCATGTGAGGTTGTTTAAAAAGAAAAAAAAAAAAAAAAAAGATTGCAATTGGCAGAACATACAGCTTGCCTGGGGACCAGGAATGGTGGGTGAGGACCAGGCCTCGTGGGGATCCGTGCCTGTGAAGCATCCGACATCGGGGATTGGCTTTATGCGGTCCAGGTGCCTTGTGTGATAGGCACAGGGTTCTGGAACCAGAGTGATAATGTTTTTGACAAAACATAGGCTCACCTATTAATTTTCTTTTTCAGGAATGTAACGAGTTTACCTACAGTTTTGCCGAAGAAATCCGAAGGCAGACTTTCGGGGCAGTGACACCCGGCTATGATTTCATGGCCCGCTTGAGGTACATATAGAGTGCATTTCCCCCTCAAAGCCTGTGAAGACAGAGGATGCTGTGGATACACTGTAGCAAGCTCAGTCAGCATTCTCTCTCCTGAAACACTTACAGGGCGGTCAGTAATTAAAGGGGACTCATGCAGTGCGTGGCCAAGCCACTCAAGATGGCTGTTCTCTTGCTCTCTGTACATCCCCTGCTCGACCAGTCCTTGCTTCGTCTGCACCCTACTCGCACAAACGTGCTTGCCTCCTGCCCCAGCTCGTGACTGTCCTAATCCTTGCGCCAGAGCGGCTCCACCTGGTAGTTTATTAAAGGGAGACATCTGCCCTCCACGATGGGTGTTAACCTGACGGGCTGTGAGCTGCTAGTTTCTGTGGTAACAGATGAGCCCACCTGACATCAATTCCCCATATAAATGGTGGCCTCCTTCGCCCCTGGGTAGCGAAGATGGCTGTTTTGTCCTGTCTGCCGCCTGCCGAACATGATGGGGTGTCTCTCCAGGACTCTTTTGCTTTGGACATGTAAGATCCCACATCCAGTAAGCCATAGGTGTCGCTGTCACTGTCTCCGGGCTCTTTCTCGGGTCTCCGGTCTGGGCAGCTGCAAGGCTTGCAGGCCAGTGGGGGCGCGGCCGGATACGCGGGTCCCTTTTTCTTCTTCAGGAGCGGAGTGGAGGCGATTCTCCCTCCCAACGCGCACGAGCTGGCTCACGACCGCCTGCACGTCTCCATCACCAACACCGAGACCAGAGAAAACTACTTAGTCTCCAGTTTTCCCTCCCGGGAGGACCTCATTAAGGTAACACGGCCGCATTCCTTGTTGGAGGAAATGAGCAAGTGCCGATATACATACTTCCACAAACAGCGAGCGCGCCCGCGTTCTTTAGATCCAGCATTGCATACCACGCCTGATAGATGGTACATGCCCCATAAATCATGCGTCTGACGGATGCATCCGCCAGTATCCCTCCGAGGCCACCTCATGGCAGGCGGCTCCCAGAGGCCTCCGGAGTAGCTCAGTGTTTTTTTTCTCGTGATGTTCTGTGTGCTCACGTTTATCCTGGGATTAAACTTGAGTAGCAAGAACCATTCCTTACATTGATGTAGATAATACTTCTGCAGTTTGTGTAAGACTTTGTCTCAGTACTACCGTATGCAGTCCTTCCACAGTCCTGTAAATCAGGCAGGACAGGTGAGATTACTGTCCTTTTGTCGCTTTTTTAACAGAAGAAATGGGTGGAAAGATTTTGCGTGACACACCCCAGGGTGTACTGATTGCCAGTGGGAATCCAGGTCTCTTACCTTTTCACGCTAATGTTCCCTTTCCTTTCTTCCATTTTGCGTTGATGCCTTTCTATCCAAACACACGTGAAAGTTGGTTGGGAAATCATTGTCTCTGGGAAATAGTTCAGCTGATTTGCAAATAACAGTGCATTGCTAAGGTAATGCATTAGATATGTTAAATTGGAAAGGGTGCACTTCTCTTAGAAAAGCCAGGCTGTTTTCTTCTTTTTCCTCTTGTGGGAATCGTAGCAAGCTTCAGGTGGTACAGAGAATGCGTGTTTGGATACAGCAGCAGGCGATGGATTGAGAGCGCTACAAGTTCCACCTGAATTAGATGATAAATGCATTGATTTTTACTATCAAAACCCACTGTTCGAATTTTATGTTTGAATGATATGATTTGAAATACCTAATGAAATGTTGAGCTGACAAGTAAAACTACTTTGTGACTTAAGAGATTAGAATATTTTCACTCCCGTCTCTCACTTATACATTAATAGTCATTCCATCTTAGAAAAATATTTTTCTATAATATTATTATACTCTTGTGTAGACTTAAAAAATAGAAAGGGAGAAGCTGATAATCCGTGCCTGAATTGTCACAAATTGTCAATGCCGATGCAGATACATCAGGCTTGCAGTGGTTAGAATACCTCTTCTTGTTGGTACGAGAACAAGGTTGGGAGCAAAAGACTATCATCCTATCATGAAACAAGAGGGGAATTCTACCCACAGTTACTACCTTCTCCTTGAGTCTGTCCGTGGCTACTGTATCTACAGTGGCCGAGCCCCTGATGTTTCCTATATCCCGCCCTGATTTACTTACCACTGTTTGCATATGTATTTTACTGCTCTGTTTACTTAGTTTTTGTCTGTCTTCCTTCACGAGAGTGTAAGCTCGGGGTGGGGGGGTAGGAGGGTCCAGGGACTGCTGTTCTGTCCACTTCTGTATTCCCAGCGCCTGGCACAGTGTCATCTCCATCAACCTGTGCTCCACGAGTGAATGGGAATGAATAAATCAATGAACTAAGATGGCATCTATTAAAAGAATGAAGAAGCTGGATCCTTCATGTTCAATGACCTGGACAAAACGTAACTCAGCTCATTAGTGGCCCAGCTGGGACCAGAGTCCGGGCCTCTGACATTCTGCTTGGTAGCCGTGCCCCCCTCCCCCAACGCTGGATAAAATCACCCTCTTAATTCCTTGCACGTGGGAGTGTCGTGAGCTGAATAACATCCCCCAAAGATGTCCACGCTGTAACCCCCAGCACCTGTGAATACGGTGTCTCACATGGCAAAAGGGATTGTATAGATGGGGTGAAGGTGAGGGTCTTGATGGGGAGGTGATCCTGGGTTATCTGGGCCGACCCAAACTAATTTAATCACACGCGTCCTTAAAAATGGAGACGTTTGCTGGTTCTGAGATGCAGGAGCCTTTGTATGAGGAGGGCACTACGGATGCTCCCCTCGACAGCCAGTGAGGCAGAGGGACCTCAGTCCTACAGCCGATGGAACTGAATGCTACCAGTATCTGAATGAGCAGGAAACCAAGTCTCACCTCGAGCCCGCAGGAAGGAATGCAGCCCTGCCAACACCTGGATTTTTTTGCCCAGGTGGATCCGGCCCGTGCTGGATCCTGACCTCCAGACCCTAGGATCATACATTTATTTGTGTTGTTTTAGCCTTTCAATTTGTGGTAACTTGTTATAGCAGCCATAGCAAACTACTGCAGTAAGCACACAGGACTTTTTTGATTTGCTTTGTTTTGGATAATAACTACTCAGAGAACTGGTGTAATTACTTGAGTTCATTGAACAGAAGAGAACTAGTTGGCACAAATGTGTAATACCTTGTAAGGAGAATAATTGAATAATTAACATGTATCCTAGGTTATACGAGAAGCATTTTAAATGTTTAGTAGAATGCTCTAACCTTTTGCAGAAACTCAAAGAAAGGAAGGATAGATGGTTCCTTGACAGCAGATGGTGGCTATAAAAATGTATGAAATGTATGCCTGGAATACTCATGAGCATGTAGTTCAGAAAGTAAGACTGGTGAAGACTGCAGGAGGGAGGGAGAAGAATATGAAGGGAAAATAAAATATCTCTCCCTCCCCCCAACACACACACACGCTGGGCAGTGACATGCTGTGTTCTGATGAAAGAGGCCAGTGGGAGACCGCTGTCTGGGGTGGTGGTTCTGACCGCCTCATTCAGTGTCGGGGGAGAGAAGAAAGGCGTCGGCCACTCCCCCACTTCCTTAGCTGGAGACCGGAGGGCGCTGAGTTCCAGAAGCCAAGAAGAGAAGCAGCCCACAGTTTGTAACTGGCGTCTCCTGGGAGCTTTGCCTGCCTGGCTCTGATCCCTCAGCCTTGGGTTTGATGTCTATGATCTGGGAAGTCTGTAGGTGACAGACGGAGATTAAGATTGAAACCAGAGGTAGAGCATGTCAAGGATCAATTGTTAGCCAGGACAGGAATGTGGGAGAGTACTAAATATTGGTGATTTTTAATCAATGCCTCGTTTATTCTCTTAATTACTAGATTTTTTTTTTCTTTTTACTGCCAAGCTCTTCATTATCCACAAGCCGACTGCTGCCTTTTATTACACATAGGCTGTCTGTGTACCTGAAAATCCAACTAGAAACCTGTACCTCAAAGTGTGTGTGTGGGTGTCCGTGTGTCTGTGTCTTGTTACACTGTCTTGGATTATCACTTGTTTTTTTTTTTTTTTTAACATCTTTATTGGAGTATAATTGCTTTACAATTGTGTGTTAGTTTCTGCTTTATAACAAAGAGAATCAGTTATACATATACATATGTTCCCATATCTCTTCCCTCTTGCGTCTCCCTCCCTCCCACCCTCCCTATCCCACCCCTCTAGGTGGTCACAAAGCACCGAGCTGATCTCCCTGTGCTATGCGGCTGCTTACCACTAGCTATCTATTTTACATTTGGTAGTGTATATATGTCCATGCCAGTCTCTCACCCTGTCATATCTTACCCCTCCCCCTCCCCATATCCTCAAGTCCATTCTCTAGTAGGTCTGTGTCTTTATTCCCGACTTGCCACTAGGTTCTTCATGACCTGTTTTTTTTTTTTCCCCCTTAGATTCCATATATATGTGTTAGCATACTGTATTTGTTTTTCTCTTTCTGACTTACTTCACTCTGTATGACAGACTCTAACTCCATCCACCTCACTACAAATACCTCCATTTCGTTTCTTTTTATGGCTGAGTAATATTCCATTGTATATATGTGCCACATCTTCTTTATCCATTCATCCGATGATGGACACTTAGGTTGCTTCCATGTCCTGGCTATTGTAAATAGAGCTGCAATGAACATTTTGGTACATGACTCTTTTTGAATTATGGTTTTCTCAGGGTATATGCCCAGTAGTGGGATTGCTGGGTCGTATGGTAGTTCTATTTTTAGTTTTTTAAGGAACCTCCATAGTGTTCTCCATACTGGCTGTATCAATTTACATTCCCACCAACAGTGCAAGAGTGTTCCCTTTTCTCCACACCCTCTCCAGCATTTATTGTTTGTAGATTTTTTGATGATGGCCATTCTGACCAGTGTGAGATGATATCTCATTGTAGTTTTGATTTGCATTTCTCTAATTATTAATGATGTTGAGCATTCTTTCATGTGTCTGTTGGCAATCTGTATATCTTCTTTGGAGAAATGTCTATTTAGGTCTTCTGCCCATTTTTGGATTGGGTTGTTTGTTTTTTTGTTATTGAGCTGCATGAGCTGCTTGTAAATCTTGGAGATGAATCCTTTGTCAGTTGCTTCATTTGCAAATATTTTCTCCCATTCTGAGGGTTGTCTTTTGGTCTTGTTTATGGTTTCCTTTGCTGTGCAAAAGCTTTTAAGTTTCATTAGGTCTCGTTTGTTTATTTGTGTTTTTATTTCCATTTCTCTAGGAGTTGGGTCAAAAAGGATCTTGCTGTGATTTATGTCATACAGTGTTCTGCCTATGTTTTCCTCTACGAGTTTGATAGTGTCTGGCCTTACATTTAGGTCTTTAATCCATTTTGAGTTTATTTTTCTGTATGGTGTCAGGGAGTGTTCTAATTTCATACTTTTACATGTAGCTGTCCAGTTTTCCCAGCACCACTTATTGGAGAGGCTGTCTTTTCTCCACTGTATATGCTTGCCTCCTTTATCAAAGATAAGGTGACCATATGTGCGTGGGTTTATCTCTGGGCTTTCTATCCTGTTCCATTGATCTGTGTTTCTGTTTTTGTGCCAGTGCCAAACTGTCTTGATTACTGTAGCTTTGTAATATAGTCTGAAGTCAGGGAGCCTGATTCCTCCAGCTCCATTTTTCGTTCTGAAGATTGCTTTGGCTATTTGGGGTCTTTTGTGTTTCCATACAAATTGTGAAATTTTTTGTTCTAGTTCTGTGAAAAATGCCAGTGGTAGTTTGATAGGGATTGCATTGAATCTGTAGATTGCTTTGGGTAGTAGAGCCATTTTCACAATGTTGATTCTTCCAATCGAAGAACATGGTATATCTCTCCATCTATTTGTATCATCTTTAATTTCTTTCATCAGTGTCTTATAATTTTCTGCATACAGGTCTTTTGTCTCCTTAGGTAGGTTTATTCCTAGATATTTTATTCTTTTTGTTGCAATGGTAAACGGGAGTGTTTTCTTAATTTCACTTTCAGATTTTTCATCATTAGTATATAGGAATGCAAGAGATTTCTGTGCATTAATTTTGTATCCTGCTACTTTACCAAATTCATTGATTAGCTCTAGTAGTTTTCTGGTAGCATCTTTAGGATTCTCTATGTATAGTATCATGTCATCTGCAAACAGTGACAGCTTTACTTCTTTTCCGATTTGGATTCCTTTTATTTCTTTTTCTTCTCTGATTGCTGTGGCTAACACTTCCAAAACTATGTTGAATAATAGTGGTGAGAGTGGGCAACCTTGTCTTGTTCCTGATCTTAGTGGAAATGGTTTTAATTTTTCACCATTGAGGACAATGTTGGCTGTGGGTTTGTCATATATGGCCTTTATTATGTTGAGGAAAGTTCCCTCTATGCCTACTTTTTGCAGGGCTTTTATCATAAATGAGTGTTGAATTTTGTCAAAAGCTTTCTCTGCATCTATTGAGATGATCATATGGTTTTTCTCCTTCAATTTGTTAATATGATGTATCACGTTGATTGATTTGCGTACATTGAAGAATCCTTGCATTCCTGGAATAAACCCCACTTGATCATGGTGTATGATCCTTTTAATGTGCTGTTGGATTCTGTTTGCTAGTATTTTGTTGAGGATTTTTGCATCTATGTTCATCAGTGATATTGGCCTGTAGTTTTCTTTCTTTGTGACATCTTTGTCTGGTTTTGGTATCAGGGTGATGGTGGCCTCATAGAATGAGTTGGGGAGTGTTCCTCCCTCTGCAATATTTTGGAAGAGTTTGAGAAGGATAGGTGTTAGCTCTTCTCTAAATGTTTGATAGAATTCACCTGTGAAGCCATCTGGTCCTGGGCTTTTGTTTGTTGGAAGATTTTTAATCACAGTTTCAATTTCAGTGCTTGTGATTGGTCTGTTCATATTTTCTATTTCTTCCTGGTTCAGTCTCGGCAGGTTGTGCATTTCTAAGAATTTGTCCATTTCTTCCAGGTTGTCCATTTTATTGGCATAGAGTTGCTTGTAGTAATCTCTCATGATCGTTTGTATTTCTGCAGTGTCAGAGTGGTTACTTCTCCTTTTTCATTTCTAATTCTATTGATTTGAGTCTTCTCCCTTTTTCTCTTGATGAGTCTGGCTAATGGTTTATCAATTTTGTTTATCTTCTCAAAGAACCAGCTTTTAGTTTTATTGATCTTTGCTATTGTCTCCTTCATTTCTTTTTCATTTATTTCTGATCTGATCTTTATGATTTCTTTCCTTCTGCTACCTTTGGGGTTTTTTTGTTCTTCTTTCTCTAATTGCTTTAGGTGCAAGGTTAGGTTGTTTATTCGAGATGTTTCCTGTTTCTTGATGTACGCTTGTATTGCTATAAACTTCCCTCTTAGAACTGCTTTTGCTGCATCCCATAGGTTTTGGGTCGTCGTGTCTCCATTGTCATTTGTTTCTAGATATTTTTTGATTTCCCCTTTGATTTCTTCAGTGATCACTTCGTTATTAAGTAGTGTATTGTGTAGCCTCCATGTGTTTGTATTTTTTTACAGATCTTTTCCTGTAATTGATATCTAGTCTCATAGCATTGTGGTCGGAAAAGATACTTGATACGATTTCAATTTTCTTAAATTTACCAAGGCTTGATTTGTGACCCAAGATATGATCTATCCTGGAGAATGTTCCATGAGCACTTGAGAAAAATGTGTATTCTGTTGTTTTTGGGTGGAATGTCCTATAAATATCAATTAAGTCCATCTTGTTTAATGTACCATTTAAAGCTTGTGTTTCCTTATTTATTTTCATTTTGGATGATCTGTCCATTGGTGAAAGTGGGGTGTTAAAGTCCCCTACTATGATTGTGTTACTGTCGATTTCCCCTTTTATGGCTGTTAGTATTTGCCTTATGTATTGAGGTGCTCCTATGTTGGGTGCATAAATATTTACAATTGTTATACCTTCCTCTTGGATCGATCCCTTGATCATTATATAGTGTCCTTCTTTGTCTCTTGTAATAGTCTTTATTTTAAAGTCTATTTTGTCTGATATGAGAATTGCTACTCCATCTTTCTTTTGATTTCCATTTGCATGGAATATCTTTTTCCATCCCCTCACTTTCAGTCTGTATGTGTCCCTAGGTCTGAAGTGGGTCTCTTGTAGACAGCATATATATGGGTCTTGTTTTTGTATCCCTTCAGCCAGTCTGTGTCTTTTGGTGGGAGCATTTAATCCGTTAACATTTAAGGTAATTATCGATATGTATGTTCCTATTCCCATTTTCTTAAATGTTTTGGGTTTGTTACTGTAGGTGTTTTCCTTGTGTTTCTTGCCTAGAGAAGTTCCTTTAGCATTTGTTGTAAAGCTGGTTTGGTGGTGCTGAACTCTCTCAGCTTTTGCTTGTCTGTAAAGGTTTTAATTTCTCCATCAAATCTGAATGAGATCCTTGCTGGGTAGAGTAACCTTGGTTGTAGGTTTTTCTCCTTCATCACTTTAGGTATATCCTGCCACTCCCTTCTGGCTTGCAGTTTCTGCTGAAAGATCAGCTGTTAACCTTACGGGGATTCCCTTGTGTGTTATTTGTTGTTTTTCCCTTGCTGCTTTTAATATGTTTTCTTTATATTTAATTTTTGATAGTTTGATTAATATGTGTCTTGGCGTGTTTCTCCTTGGATTTATCCTGTATGGGACTCTCTGTGCTTCCAGGACTTGATTAACTATTTCCTTTCCCATATTAGGGAAGTTTTCAACTATAATCTCTTCAAATATTTTCTCAGTCCCTTTCTTTTTCTCTTCTTCTTCTGGGACCCCTATAATTCGAATGTTGGTGCGTTTAATGTTGTCCCAGAGGTCTCTGAGACTGTCCTCAGTTCCTTTCATTCTTTTTTCTTTATTCTGCTTTGCAGTAGTTATTTCCACTATTTTATCTTCCAGGTCACTTACCCATTCTTCTGCCTCAGTTATTCTGCTATTGATCCCGTCTAGAGTATTTTTAATTTCATTTATTGTGTTTTTCATCGTTGCTTGGTTCCTCTTTAGTTCTTCTACGTCCTTGTTAAATGTTTCTTGCATTTTGTCTATTCTATTTCCAAGATTTTGGATCATCTTTACTATCATTATTCTGAATTCTTTTTCAGGTAGACTGCCTATTTCCTCTTCATTTGTTAGGTCTGGTGTGTTTTGACCCTGCTCCTTCATCTGCTTTGTGTTTTTCTGTCTTCTCATTTTGCTTATCTTACTGTGTTTGGGGTCTCCTCTTCACAGGCTGCAGGTTCGTAGTTCCCATTGTTTTTGGTATCTGTCCCCCGTGGCTAAGGTTGGTTCAGTGGGTTGTGTAGGCTTCCTGGTGGAGGGGACTAGTGCCTGTGTTCCGGTGGATGAGGCTGGATCTTGTCTTTCTGGTGGGCACGTCCACGTCTGGTGGTGCGTTTTGGGTGTCTGTGGCCTAATTATGATTTTAGGCAGCCTCTCTGCTAATGGATGGGGCTGTGTTCCTGTCTTGCTAGTTGTTTGGCATAGGGTGTCCAGCACTGTAGCTTGCTGGTCGTTGAGTGAAGCTGGGTCTTGATGTTGAGATGGAGATCTCTGAGAGATTTTCACCGTTTGGTATTACTTGGAGCTGGGAGGTCTCTTGTGGACCAGTGTCCTGAAGTTGCCTCTCCCACCTCAGAGGCACAGCCCTGATGCCTGGCTGGAGCACCAAGAGCCTTTCATCCACACAGCTCGGAATAAAAGGGAGAAAAAATAGAGAGAAAGAAAGAGATAAAATAAACTATTATAATAAAAAATAAGAAAAAAAATTCTTAAGAAAAAATTTTTTTTTAATTTTTAAAATAAATTTATTAATTTTTTATAATAAAAAATAAAAAATTATTTAAAAATTTATTAAGAAAAGATTTTTTAATTTTTTAAAATAAAAAATAAGGAAAAAATTATTAAGAAAAAATTTATTAAGAAAAAAAATTTTTTAAGTAAAAAAAAAAAGAAACGGACGGACCGAGCCCTAGGACAAATGGTGAAAGCAAAGCCATGCAGAAAAAATCTCACCCAGAAGCGTACACATATGCACTCACAAAAAAAGGAAAAGGGGAATAATTAATATATCCTGCTCCCAAAGTCCACCTCCTGAATTTGGGATGATTCGTTGTCTATTCAGGTATTCAACAGATGCAGGTACATCAAGTTGTTTGTGGAGCTTTAATCCGCTGCTTCTGAGGCTGCTGGGAGAAATTTCCCTTTCTCTTTGTTCGTACAGCTCCCGGGGTTCAGCTTTGGATTTGGACCCGCCTCTGCGTGTAGGTCGCCTGAGGCCGTCTGTTCTTCGCTCACACCGGACGGGGTTAAAGGAGCAGCTGCTTCGGGGGCTCTGGCTCACTCAGGCCGGGGGGAGGGAGGGGTAGGGTTGTGGGGCGAGCCTGCGGCGGCAGAGGCCAGCGTGGCGTTGCACCAGCCTGAGGCGCGCTGTGCGTTCTCCCCGGGAAGTTGTCCCTGGATCACGGGAGCCTGGCAGTGGCGGGCTGCACAGGCTCCCGGGAGGGGCGGTGTGGATAGTGACCTGTGCTCGCACACAGGCTTCTTGGTGGCGGCAGCAGCAGTTTTAGCATCTCATGCCCATCTCTGGGGTCCGCGCTGATAGCCGCGGCTCGCGTCCGTCTCTGGAGCTCGTTTAGGCGGCGCTCTGAATCCCCTCTCCTTGCGCACTACGAAACAGAGAGGCAAGAAAAAGTCTCTTGCCTCTTCGGCAGCTGCAGACTTTTTCCTATCACTTGTTTTTTGTGCATCTCCCAGTGTTCCTATTTAGGTCTGTCATTCCCTGATGGTGTCCTCTGAGGCTAATTATGTTTGAGCCTCAGTTTTCTCAACTGTGAAATGGAAATGAAAGCTAATCGGTGTTACCATGGCGAGTAAAGTGAAAAAATCATGTAAAAGTGTGCGTGAAATAGTCAAGTCCTATAAGCTTGTTAATTACAGTCAATATTTAGTAAATAATGAACAAATAAGATAATAAGCCACACACATCCCTGGTCAGCATCCCTCTGTGAGTCTGTCGTGAAATTTTAAGGTCCCAGCTTTCTTTTTGCAGACTGCGTAGGCTTCACCCTTTCTTAAACATTTTCTTCTTTTACCCCTTATCTTTGTTCATGAGCAGCATGCTCACCTACATCTATAAAATCTCGGGAAATGGATTACGACCAAGTTTTGCTGCCTTTAGGCATCTGATTTTATACCTCTTCAACCATTGACCTGGTGTACATTCACCAATGTGCTTTTGTGTGATGATTCATACTTAAATTATATTAACTTCACTTTTGGTGGCATGAAAAAATTATTCTTTCATCTGATAGTTGCAATGATAGTTGATTATTTTCTGAGAACCTCTTTGGACCAATTATGTGGTCCAAAGACTCATTTTATTTGGGATTGGATTTCCATAGTATTTGGGATCTTATGTCCATGGTGATTTAATTCAGTGCTATGGTCTGAATGTTTGTGTCCCCCCCAAATTCCTGTGTTGAAATCCTAACCCCCAATATGATGGTACTTGGAGGCAGGGGTCTGGGGGAAGTGATTAGGTCATGAGGGTGGAGCCCTCATGAATGAGATTAGTGCCCTTGTAAAAGGGACCCCGGAGAGCTCCCTCACCTCTTCCACCATGTGAGGACATAGAAGTGGGTTCTCAGTAGACACTGAATCTGCCAGCCCCTTGATCTTGGACTTCTGAGATTCCAGAACTGTGAGAAAATAAACTTGTGTCCTTTCTAAGCCACCCAGTCTGTGGTATTTTGTTGTAGAAGCCTGAGCAGACTGAGACAGGAACTTGGCACTGACAGGTGAGGATGCTGCTGTAACAAATACCTAAAAGTGTGGAAGCGGCTTTGGAGCTGAGTTAACGGGCAGGGGCTCAATGAGTTGAGAGGTGCATGTTAGAAAAAGCCTGCGTTGCCGTGGGTGATTCTGGTGACGACACAGAAAGAAAAAAACAAACCGTAGAGAGAGCCTCCATCTTCTTAGAGAGACCTGGATAGTAAAGGCCATACTGATGAGGTCTCAGACGGAAGCGAAGAAATGTTATCAGACAATGGAGGAAAGGTCACCCATGTTATACATTGACCAAGAATAGCAGGATTATGTTCATGTCCTCATGTTCTGGGGATG